>NC_052572.1:32733101-32884351 GCF_016699485.2 Gallus gallus
ATTGTTATATACTTCATACCACAGACTGTGCATATTTAAAGTGACAAAGAAATGTAGCAAAAAGATGTGAGAACTTCTTATGCTCCATAAAAATATGCCATCTACTCCCCTCCCCTACTTCTTTTTTAAAAGTACATGAAAATTGCAGCTGTTCTGGCTCACCTTTCAGAAGGGCTCTGTCAAGGCAGATGATGTTTTAAACATGTGCTTACTATAGTATATAATATATTAACACAGACTTTGGGCTTACATGTTTTGCTAGAGCAGAAGTACTGAAAGAGGCAGAGGGAAGAGTTCTTATGAATGTGAAATTTCTACCTGCAGTACAGTAAAAAAGCTTCTAAGAAAAATCTAAAAACACAGCCCTGCATGAAGAATAACAGTTAAAGTGTAAGGCATGTGAAAATGCTCACACAAAGGTTTGATCTTAGACATTACCTTAGTTCATTAAAGAAAATGAAGTAATTACTTTTAAGAAAGAAACATGCACGAGCACATTACTAGTTCAAGTACACATAGTATGTGTACTTATAATCATTTTTCAAGGCAGCAGGTAGGATTTAACTGGGTGTTGTTTCCTTTTGAAACACTTCAGGACTTTTTTTTATGATACGTTCAGAATTCTCAGCAGCTATCTTGTTGTGTGACAGGAGTTTACAGCATTAGTTTCACCAGACAAGGACTGGTGGAGTAAAATTAGTCATGTATGTAAATTATAATCATGCTGAATAGTTGTATGTGCTCATTTAGGCATTTTAACAGTGTGTGATGTTATCCTCTCTGCAGGACTAATAAGCATTAGCCATAATGAGGTCAGTCAGTCAGTCAGGCATTATCATGGGATTTAATTGGGACACTGGTCTCTGCTGAAGTGAAAATTAATAACTTTTGTCAATGTTCTGGTGAAATGTTCTGTCTTATTAAACTATGAGGGTCAATTAGAAAGCATTATGTAATAAAGTCCCCAGCAGCAGAACTCAAATTGAGTTATACCACAGTCATTATTCCAGGACGATTGCATTTGAAAATGGAAAACCAGAGTGCCATATGGAGGGTGCAGGTTATATTTACAAGCATTGCATGTTAAAGCTTAGGCAAGAAGGAAACAATTAAATGTAATACTGAAATAAATCAAAGCACTGAAAGTGCCATGTTGTGCCAGGCGCTTAATATAGCCAGCATACCCCTAGATGCGACTAGGCAAAATGGCACCTGTTTATAAGCCTTGTTTGGGTTCTGTCAGACAGCTTCCTCCCTCAGGATCGCTTCGATGATTCAAAATCTGGGGCACACCTGGAAGGTTCAGGCTGGCACATTGACTCATATAAATAACAGTTTATTGTATGGTTATTAAGACCAGAGATTGCTTTTATTAAAGTGCAGTTATCATGGTACAACAAATTAAAGAACTTTTAAAGCATGTTTAATGGCCTCTGATACTCCCTGTTCGGTCATGTTTTACAGTACTTCAGATCAGGGAGATAGGAAGTCTTTGCTGGTGCTGGTGGCTAAAGACAACGACAGCAGCCAGCAAAGGTGCAGGGGACAAAGAGGGAGGCCGGGTGCACTTTCACGGGAGCTGCAACAAGCTTGGAAACCTGGCTCTCCCTGCCCCAGAGGAAGGGAAAAAGTTGTCTACCATGACCTATTACTGTAGTGTTTCTAAGGATTCCCGTTGACCAAAAACATTAGCACTATCACTATTTAAGGATCTTTTTTTCCCAACAACTTACGGCCCAAACGGAGTTGAAAAGGGGTACCCACAGGCTGAAGCAGAGAAGGGCGACACAGGCCCTCTGCTGCCACCCAAAGCCCTCACTGGAGTTCTTACCAGAGCTGTGCAGCTCTGGGGATGACAGCAGGCTTGTGGCATTGTGTTAGAGAGCCTCCTCTGATCTGCTTTCCAGTTATCATTCTTACACAGACATGGGTGGCTGTCTCAAGCACTCCTCTTTTGGCCGAGGACAGCTGCCGTGGCAGGCAGTGACATCTCCTGCTCAGGTACTCACAAAGCAGCACGAGAACTGTGTGGGGCCTGTGCATTTCTGGGGGCCTTACTTCCAAGGGCAAATTCTGGTCTCAGAATGGTAGAATGGTAATGCCATCTTTGCTGGGAGGAATATTTTTTTCATCTAAAATTTTACAGCCCCACAGGACTTTACCTAATTATTGCTGGCAGTGTGGGGTCGGTTAAT
Organism: Gallus gallus; assembly: GCF_016699485.2. Lineage (NCBI taxonomy): Eukaryota > Metazoa > Chordata > Aves > Galliformes > Phasianidae > Gallus > Gallus gallus. The sequence continues at coordinate 32,735,297 of NC_052572.1, forward strand.
TTTTACTGGGAGGCTGAAGGAGCTGAGCTGAACTTCTGTTTCACTTAAAACTGTGTAAATAGGGCCAAGCATATGATTTTCAACTTAGCTGTAAAATAGCAAGCAGAATGAGGCACAATTTTCCCCTCGCTCATTCTGAGTTTGATGGCGGCAGGGCTTAGGTTGGCTGTTTTGGTGTTATTTCTGATTTACACCAGTGTGGGAAGAGATTCGGGCTTGTTAGCAACCTGTCCCTCATGGAGTGAGAACACTTTGCAACTTAGCTCAGTGCAGCTGAGAATGTCAATATATTTGATAAGCATTTATGAACAAAGCCTCAGTACTAGTCCCAGGAGGTACTCTACTGTGGATAAAGGTCATCAACTAGACTGTTAAGAAGCACCTACCAAATTTGGAGACTGCATTTTTTTCATTGTCCATCTTCATACCTTGCAGTTTGGAGAGAGTCAGGCATCTCATCACCACTCATCCTCCTGAAAATCATGGTTGCTGAAAATCCCTCTCAGGGCCCCGGTGTGCCACGTCAGACGGACGTCGCCAGTGCAAGACCTGCCAGAAGTCCCTCTCTGGCAGGACCGGGCCCAGAGCTCTGAGTAGGCCATATGCAGTTCTGTGCCTGAACCACAAGACTGTGCTTTCTCCCCTCTAAATACTGCAGGAGAGACTGTCAGTTTTTCTCTCTCCAGCCCTTTGTAAGTCACTTTGTCTATTTTCTTTCCTGGACAGGAATAACGTATGCAGAAGGTTGCTGTTTCTGGCAGGCACATCTGCGTGTTATATCTTAGACTCACACATATGCACACATATGCACATGTGTGCACATACATTTATATATGCACACAGATATTATATGTATGCCTTTACACACACTAATGGAACACCACCCAGATGCCGTGGTTCCAATTTACCATTTGAAAGCAATTAGTGTTTATTATTGTAAGCATTTTCAAGATAGGGAATACTTTAAAGACAACAGCACTTCTAATTACTTTCAAATGGTGAATGTCAACATTATGAAGGTGTTGCTGCATAGGCTAGGATTTGTGGACACAGATACCCTCAGCCTCATCATAGAAAAGTGCACATTTGTGACCAAACACACATGCATCTGGCCTCACCACCACCCCACTGATGAACCTACAGTCTCCTTTATTCTTTTAAATTGCCCAGGACACCAGAACTTTTAGCTACACTCTGTTTTACCTCTTTCGGGTTTTTTTTCTTTTTTTTTTTCCCCCTATGTTTTTCTTTTCCCTAGCATTTCTACAAGACTAATGTCAGGGAGTTTTGTTGTTGTTGGAAAAGTAAGTGGTTGGAAAAGTGCTGATTCTCCCTAGTCTTCAACTACAGCGTTTAGGAGACCTTAACACAAGACAGTGCCAGGTCTCAGTGCTGGGCTGCCTGATTCAGTCTTTGGCAAAATGATAATATTTTGGCAGAAGTGCCCTATGTTAACAAAGAAAAGTTTGATTAATCGCAGGAGGAAAGACATGGGGGAAAGGGAGTGGAAAAGAGAGGGAGTGACAGACAGACGTAAGATGAAGTCTATTCTAAAAAGTCTAATCAGTTTTAAAACAACTTTAAAAAGGAATAAAAATTCTTAAATCTCTTTGATGATATTCAAAGAGCCTTTTTTAATATATGAGAAGGCACATTCTAAATTCTTAACACTGCTAGTGTCACCAGTCCTTTTTTCCACTAAACCATTTTAATTCCATAATTTAGAAGGCCTTGAAAAGTAGTAGGATCAAACTGCAGCGTAATTGGATACACTGTGCACTTCCAGGGTGAATTTGGGTCCCTGTTAGGCACGAGAGATTTCTCTCTTTCTTTCTTCTAAGATCACATACAGAGTACTTGAAAGGAGAGATGCAGCAAGCTTTTTACAAGGTAGAGGAGCTGAGTGCGTTGCAGGAAAACACTGGCCATTTGTTTGGCACTGACGGTTTCTTTGTGATTGGAGGGAATGCTATCGACAGGAAAATCAATGTGGGCTTACTAAAGAACAGCAAGAGATCAGGGAGTGGGGAAGCAGTTGGAGGGGAGAGGTAGCACACTACATTTCCTTCTGAAACAAATGGGTGCAGATATTTCAGGTCCTTCTACTGCTGTTACCCCCTCCCTACAACCAATATGGAATGCCTTTACGCCCAATTATTAGCTCTGCTGACCTGAGCAGTGCTAATAGGAAGCTGGAACTTTGGATGTGGTCTGATTTTGAGAAACTGGGGACATTTGCAAACCTTTTCTGGGGTTCTACAGGGCTTTTAAAAACAGAAGGCAAGAAAGGCAGAGAGGGAGAGAAGAGAAACGTCTGAACATCTGCTGGAAAATCCTAACTGGCTTGTTCAGCTGAGTTCAGCAAGAGCAACAGCAACAGCAGAGTTGGCAGGTGTCGCCGCACTTTAGTTGGAAATTGCTGCAGATGATCTCAAGATATAAATGAGAATAATCTGGACAGTCCCCCTGCCTCCCCCTGCTTTTCTAGATTATTCCGCCCTCCCAGGGGACACCAAGTTTATTGTATGCTGAGTAGCTTGGTGGAGGTATGAATATGGTTGGGAGCAGGGGTGTGCATGCACTTAAATAGCTGTATTGTAAAATATATTCTACTGTAGTATGCTGCTTTCTTTAAAATGGCTCAGGTGATGAAAAATAACATAAATCACCAGTCTTCTTTTCAGGGGTGCAAATAACCACTTCTAAAACAGATTTATTTAATTAGGATTGGGAAAGAGAAGTGTTAATTGTATTGCACATGTTTTTTTTTTTCTGATATCTGTGCAATATAAAAATACTAGCTCTGTCTCCAGTAAGTGACTCTCTCCCCACACCCTGCCTTTGGTCGCGTTTACACTCACATAGACATTGTACATAAGTGTGTGCCTATGTCTTGGGCACTATGTGTCCCTCTCACTACAGTAATGTAGGATTTAACACATCTATACTCAGGTTTGAAGAGGACCCCTTAATTTCTCTACTCTTTGAATTCTTTTTAAACTTATACTATTCCTGGAAGAAACTTTCAAAGCTTATCGGTCAGCAGCCTCAGTCAGGGCTTCTCACCATTTGCTCAGCAGTTCACGGTTCTATTGGCTTCATAGACTTTCCCACTGTACCCTCTCTGTTCCACAGCCTAGCTGACAAGCTCTGGACAGCAGGACAGCTAGATCCAATAAATCCGAGACCTGTCTAGGTGCTTCATTTATCAAGAGGCCTAATTTACCCAGGCCCTTTAGACTAATTGCAGATTTGCAAAAAATGCTGATAATGTAGAACAGTGCATTGTGAATGTCCCTTGCCATATTTCTGCTAATGTGTTTCATCTGGAGTACATAAAGAGACAGGGATGCTGATTTTAGACACAGCACTTTGGGGCTAATCCAGTTAAATGATTATCCCTAAAAATCTGCAGTGATGTCATTTTCCCTATAGAACTCTGCCAGTTGCCTTGTTTGCTTTATTGTGAGAAATATGCGATCCCAGGCTTTAGGAGTTCACCTTATATTCTTCTTCTAATGCACTGTAACTCTCTTGTCCTACTCCCCCAGCTACCCATTTCTTCTTGTTTATAATATTCATGTTGACAGCAAACTCTGGCTTGGCTTTTGTATATACACTAACAAGGAAGAGACACGTTCCGTTGCTTGATATATGCAGATATATGCAGGTACCCACCATGTTTTTCTCCTCGTGCAATTCCTTCATTCCATTCCCCCTCATTTCTCCCCTTCCTCCAGAGACTCCTATTTCACTATGTTTTGGTCACTTTTGTTAGCAACACTGTGTTTATCTTGGGCCCCCTGCTTCATTTTTGTCCAAAATTCACATCCACAATTTTTTATAAGCTCTACATCTTTTTATCCTTTATCACAGAATCACAGTCGCAGAACTGTGGGGGCTGGAAGGGATTTCTAGAGATCATTGAGTCCAGCCCCCCTGCAAAGCAGGCTCCCTACAGCAGGCTGCACAAGTAGGCATCCAGGTGGGTCTTGATTATCTCCAGAGAAAGAGAATCCACAACCTCCCTGGGCAGCCTACTCCAGTGCTCCATCACCCTCACTGTGAAGAAGTTCCTTCACATATTGGTGAAGAACTTCCTATGCTCCAGGTTATGGCTGTTTCCCCACAGACCACTGAAAAGAGGTTGGCCATAGACCTTTGACTCCCACACTTAAGATATTTATTTGTAATGCTAAAATCCTTTTCCATCATTTCATAACCAATTCAGCTTTCATCCTCTTTCCCACATATCTTCTTCCCTTCCCTTTCACTTTGAAGCCTTCTGTGCTCTCTTTTGTACTCTGGGGAACTCTGCTGGTGTACAACTTTCAGCTGGGAGAGAGTTAGAACTACAACAGCTGGGAACACACAGAACCACTCTGAGTTGGATGAGTAGAATCCAGTTTCTGGTAGAATTTCTGCCCTTCTACTCTGACAACATTCTGCCCCTTTTGAGTCCACCAAGCCTGGCACCCCTCTGCTCTCCCTGGCCACTGAAGTTCTCTTGTTCTCATACACCTCTGTGTCCTGCAGGGTCTTCTAAAAATCCCTCTGTGATGCAACAGATACAGTGCACTTGTTGAGGCATGGGGCAACTGACCCAGTAAGCATCAACATACACTCCTGTAATAATGGTTACTATTATATTAATCAGTATAATGATTGTAAAACCACCACATAATTATCACTAGTTCCTGGGGGCAGATACTAAGCAGTCTCAAGTGTGCTTCCCTACTCCACTGACAAGTCAGTGTTGACTTTTGCAATGTGAATTTACAGAGAGTTTAGGACCTGGAAAAGATAAAACATCAGGAGACCCTCATTTTACAGTAAATAGCTGCAAAGGTCCGTGATAAGGCAGCCTCAGGAATTTGGCACTATAAATATTACAATGCTTTGAGAAACAGGCTTACATCTATTCATTTATCTAACACCAGTTCTTCCATGGGTAATCAATGGAGCCTTCCACACAGAGATAGAGGAGAGCAATAGGGATGGCTTCTCAGGTATCCCAGCAAGGTTGCATGTGACTTATCAGTGTTCAGCAAGCAGATGGCAACCAAATCCCACTGCTATAAGTATTAACAAGAATCCTGCTTTAAAGATTTTCTCTTGTTCCTTCACATGCCCCCGAAGCATAACCCCAGAGTTCAGAGAAATTAGTATATGATGAGATAAATCCTGTCCAAACAAGGCAGGTGGATTTGCAGAGAGTAAAACACAGAGGGACTCCATAGGCCAAATACTGTAAGAGACTGCTTGCTCTCAGGAGAGGAAGCTCCTCTCCCAGGGAAGTCAATAACATTTGAAAACTGTCAGCTGAGGACACTCAGGTCTCTCTGGGAAAGTCCTGAATACTTTTTGGGGTTGCTTTTTACTCTGTATCATCTGTCACTTTAAGGTTTCCTTAAACATCCTTATGCTGTAGTGCTGCAGAATAGAATAAACTAGCCAGATTCTTAACTAGTATCAGTGAAAGAAGCAAAGTTAGAGGCATTATTTACAGTTCTGGTATTAAAAAACAAAGCATCCCTTTTCTTCCTAGCCAAGAGTTAGCTTTGCCAAGCCCTGCAGTCAGTACGTTGATGCAACAAGATGCATCCTGCGCAGCAGCATGGCCCTGAGAAAGGCATCAGAGCACATGCAGACAGTGGAAGCCTCACTGTTCTCCTTAGTGTTACAGGGGTGAAGGAGAATTACATGACAAATTTCTTTTGCCCCTCTATCAAAACTCTTCTTGTGACGATACAGTGTGAATAATCTCCACTTCTAGACTCTTGCAGGTAACTTCTGGACTGTAGAAGAGCATTCAAGGGGGAGGTGAAATCTAATAAAAGTCTGGCTGACATTTTGAACACACTCATGCATATATCAAGATTATCCCATAGGCATATGTCACAAGGAGAGAGTAGTTTTTCCATATTAAAGATGGCATTAACCTTCTATCCTATTTTGCTCCCCTCACTATTCCCAAACTCTAAATATTTCAGATGTCTTCTGCTCCACTCCCCCACCACTTCACCCGGTTAAAAATGGCAAGATGATGAAAAACCCAAATCTGATCCAGGTCCTTCTTTGTCTCTAAGGTAATTAAGTCTCATTCCCTTCTTGTGCTCAGAGTCAAAGGTATCTCACTGTTAAAAGTTCACCTTATGTTGCACTTCTGACCCCCAGATACGCATCGGCGCTCAAATAATGTTCATAGAATGGGTGTACATACAGAGGAACATTGGACCAGTCAAGGGTTTGTCTCGTGCTGCTTTATCAACTCAGAAATGGCAAAAAGTAGGCAAAAATAAATAAATAAATGAGACTCTCCCTTTTGAGGAAGGGTTGGGACTCCAGAGAAAAAGCCCTGTTTTGTGCATGTCTGGGAAGATGTCAGCCCACGCTGACAGCTGTTCACCGTCACCCATTTGCCCACTCTGCATCTGTGGAAATGCCGCACTGAATGGAAAGAGTAGCTAAGTGGAAACAGAGACTGGAGTTCTGTACAGAAGTACTTGGTGAGGAGAGGAGGGAAACTGCTGAAAAATTTAATTAGAGTTTTGGTAATAAATGATACAGAAGCTGCCGTGATAAGTCAATGGAAGTTTTATCATAGCTCTTGCCAACAGCACATACATATTCTTAAGTTCTTATCTGGCAAATACTTTTATCTTTAACCTAACAAGAGGAGGAGATTTGCCCTGAGCAGAGATTCTGACACATTATGCTGCCTTATCTGAACTTTCCTAATCAGGATCCGGGTCCCAGGCCAGTGTCACACAGGGCCGAGTCAAGCACCTTTCAGACATATTTTGACCCCATCTCTCTAAGAACTACCTGTTACTTAGTACAGAATAGTGGCTCTCAGAACAAAGAGATGAGATTATTTTTATGCCCATAGAAACATCACTAAACCAAACAGACAAAAACTGTGCCTTGGAACAATGCTGTTTAAAAGTAAAAAGAAGAGAGAAACAAAGTTACTGAAAAGGAAAAATGATGATTTGAAGCTTCAGAGGCAGTCTTCCTACAGATGTATTATATACAGTCTTCCTAGCATGTATATAAGTAGAAGAAAATCATAGCAGCAGGGAGACTTTTTTCCCCCTGTATTGATTTTTGTTACATTTCTCGTGACTTACTGAGAAGATAGCCAGAAGCAATTTATAAGTACAGTAACACTAGCAGACTCCAGAGCACTGGTACTGAGGTGCCATAGGTTACAGAGGATGCAAGGATAATTCAGCGCAGTTCTTTAACCTTACCCTATGCAGGTGAAATTTGGTATAAGCACTTTAATTACAGAGGAGTTACGGTGACCTACACTCAGAATCTGGCCTGAAGTACTTTCAGGAATGGACTTAAATTTATTTTATCCAGTATCCAAGTAAAGAAGTTAAATAACGAGTTGCATGTTGTCATTTTTACAGAATTTTAGTAAGACTGCACTTGGCTCAGATGGTCTTTTTTCTTCATACACTTTGTAGTCTCCAGAACCTTAATATTCCCTCCATCCCTCAAAAACAGTCAACTCGTTCCCTTACACATGCGAGAGTTTCCTGTTTTAGTGGAAAACAGTCCAGCAATCCCAGTTTAAAAAGTTATGCTCGTACCTCTACTCATGGACGTTTTAAGTAATTTCAGCAGTAGAGTTCATTGCAGTTCATATTACAGTTATAACACTGTTTGTAAGTGTTATAACAATGTACTGCCATGACTGTTGATTTTCATGGACAAAACTAGTAAAATATATTTACGCAAGTGTTTGATTCTATCATTTACGTATTTGTCCTAGCAAGACTGCGTGTGAATTAACAGAAAGAAAATCAGAAATGTGTTTTTCAGAAGTAGTACACTTAGAAAATAGGTTTGATCATTAAGACTGGTCATTAAGGTTGTATCCCCCATATTATATGTTTAAATAATATATGGTAAGATTGACTTTCAGACAAAAGAAGAGATAGATGGGAATGCTTCAGATGCAAGAGCTGAGGAAAGGAAGAAACTCTATCAACACCTCTTGGTTAGTAGGCTACAGAAACAGCTTAATCCTCCATAACTTCTGCTTAGTGGTACTTACCAGAGAAAGAAATGAAAGGGCCTTTTCTTTTACAGGAATTATGCATGTTTTTGTAACTATTTCATCTTTTTTTTACTTAGAAGGGCTTTTTTTTTTTTTTTTTTTTTTTCTTTCCTGAGCACTGTAGTTAATTGGTGTGAACTGAGCATGATTGTTCCCTCCCACACACTGATCCAACTTTAGACCAGATCAAGTGGGATAGACTCAGGACAGACTCATGGTGAGGGCAGTTGTAGGGATGTACAGAAAGAGTGTGAAAAAATGCCAAATTTTCTGTGGAAGAGTCTTTCATATCTCATTCATACAACTATGCTGTTGCTGTGTTGGGGTTTTATAGCCTCCTCAAAAACTAAACTTTGCCATGGGATTCACAATGGGGAAAACTAAAGTGTCCAACAGAAGTTCTCTCTGATTCAAAAAAAATTGTGGAAAAGGGCTCAAGATAACTATGTTTGTGAAGCAGAGATCCAAGGCTGTTTAAATGGCATTGTAATCGCTCAGAATGACAGAATGGTAGGGGTTAGGATGGACTCTGAAAATCACCTAGCCCAACCCCTTGCTAAAGCAGGTTCCTTACAGCAGGTTGAAGTGGAAAGCATCCCGGTGGGTCTTGAATATCTCCAAAGGAGACTCTACAACCTCTCTGGGCAGCCTGTTCCAGTGCCCTGTCACCCTCACAGGGAAAAAGTTCTTTCCCACATTCAGATGGAACTTTCTGTGTTCCAGTTTGCACCCCTTGCCCCTTGTCCTGTTGCTTGGCCCGATACACCTGACATCTGCCCTTTAGATAGTTATACTGATAAGATGTCCCCTCAATCTCCTCTAGGAATACCCAGGTGAAGGATTACTGATAAATATACATGCAGGTGGAGAAAATACTTCTATCCTGATTCAGTGACTCACCTTTTTTTTCATCCTGATTTTACAGACTGAAACAGATATTCTGAAGTGATCAGTTTTAATTCCATGCGTACTCTTGCAGTTTTCAGTTGAATTTACACTTAATATAGTCTGTTGAGAGCTGTAAAAAGAAACAATGTATTCTGAACTCTATCTTGCCATTTTTATTCAAAGAATCTAGCAATTTATGGCATTTTACCTGCCGAGCCACTAAATTTCAGGTAGTTGTATGCACACCGCCATGTTTTACCCTCACCAGCAATCTCCACAGAAAGCTAGAAATCTTAAGTACAGATACAGGCTCAGCCCATGGTTTCTGGCAGACTTTGTCTCCCACAGCACTCCTTGTTAAGCCAGCCCCTCACCCTCAGTGGTGCCAGGGCTAAAGGTAGCTACACAGAGAAGTAACTTTGCTCCAGCTGAAGGAATCTCAAAACCTACCACCAACATTTCCAATGATGCCTGAGGCCTTGGACCAGACTTTAAGTCTTTGCTGATGTGTGTCATCCTGATCAAGCTGCATGGGACAACTCACATAAGTAAGCATTTGAACAGCTCATTTTCCTTGTGTTGCTTGTCAGTGCTTGTGTGCTTTGATATTCAATGTGTCTAAATCACCACACAGCATTTTTATTTTTATTTTCATAAAATACTTGAATTACACTCATATGAATTATGCCTCTGGCCCTATACAGATGTTTCCAAAAGCCTAATAACAAACAGATCACAGGGCAGAAGAGTGCTTATTCTTGCAGTCATTTCCAAGCCTTACTGCTCTTCGGAGTTCTGATTACAAGAAAAGCCATGCTGCTGATGTTGCTTTAACTGTGATGTTAAAATGAAAACTCATTGTTGCATCCCATGGGGATTCAGGAACACTGACTTTGTTGCCCATCTGAAATGGGATAATATTCTCTATTCCTATCATGTGGGTATCAGTTCCAACTTGGAAACCAGCCTCCTCTCATAATTCAAGCTGGGGCTATACTGATGCAAACCTTCTCAGATATTATAAGCCAGTATGAGCTCAAAAAAAGAATTCACTGCTCAAGGCCAAATAGCTTCAAAGCTAACAATCCTCCAGAGTCAGTGTGAAAGTGTTGAAACTGTCAATGTCAACTTACACCATGCATAGTGAGTGTAAAACTTCAATAATGACATCATGGAGAAAAGGACAAAGGGCAGGCACTACACAGGAAAGTGCCAGTGCACTTCAAATCTTTGAAACCTTCAAGGATTTATCTGGACTAACACTTCTACACATAGTCATTGGAGTCTTAGGCTATACTGATTAAGGATTTAGCTTATTCAAAGGCTCTCACTGATAGCAAGGATGACAAGGTTTCAGCAGTTATATTGGATTCCATTAGCTTTCACTTAAAAAAACATACCCTAAAACCCTGAGGATTCTGGTCTTTTTTTTTCTGCCTCTCATTTTCTTCCTTTGTGTCAACCTTTATTTTTTTCTTTAACACACACGTACACACACACACATTAATATATATTAGTGTCTGGGTTTGATTCACAAACAGGTTTTGCAGCACTTATGCTCTCAGTTCTCAGAATGCTGATCCCAGAAGAATTGAATCAATTCTTCAGGAATTCCCTGAAGCACCACATAACATATTCGCTCATTTCAGCTGCACTTGGGGCAACAGATACTCTTTTAAAAGGGGAAAACATATTAGAGAAAGAGGGAAGGGTGTTCTAGTTTAAGACAGAAACAACAGCAACAACAAAAAAAGATTAGCTAATAAAGGGAGAAATTAAAAAGTTGAGACTCAGTTGGGTTTTGGTGCCTGGGATAAAGAACTATCCTAATGGTTCAAATGCAAACTGTAGAACCTTAAGCGTAATGAAGAATCATAGAATCATCATAGAATCATAGAATCACTTGGGTTGGAAGGGACCTCAAGGACAATCAAGATCCAACCCCCCTGCTGCAGGCAGGGCCATCAACCTCCACATCTAATACTAGACCAGGCTGCCCAGGGCCCCATTCAACCTGGCCTTGAACACTTCCAGGGATGGGGCATCCACAACCTCTCTGGGCAGCCTGTTCCAGCACCTCACCATTCTCATATTAAAGAAATTCCCCTGATATCCAACCTAAATCTTCCCTCCTTCAGCTTAAAACCATTTCCCCTTGTCCTGCTATTATTTACCCTCTCAAAGAGTTGGCTCCCCTCCTGTTTGTAGGCTCCCTTTAGGTACTGAAAGGCTGCAATGAGGGCACCCCACAGCCTTCTCTTCTCCAGGCTGAACAAGCCGAACTCCCTCAGCCTGTCTTTGTAGGAGAGGTGCACCAGCCCTCTAATTATCTTAGTGGTCCTCTTCTTGACCCTCTCCAACAGCTGTCTTTCTTGTAGTGGGGGCCCCAAGCCTGGACACAGTACTCCAGATGGAGCCTCACAAGGGCAGAGTAGAAAGGGACAATCACCTCCCTGTCCCTGCTGGGCACTCCTCTTCTGATGGAACCCAGGATACCATTTGCTTTCCAAGCAGCAAGAGCACATTGCTGGCTCATGTTAAGTTTTTCATCTACCAGGACCCCCAGGTCCTTCTCTGCAGGGCTCTCAAGGATTGCTCCTCCTAGTCTGTATATATGGCTGGGACTCCTCCAGCCGAAGTGCAAAACCTTGCACCTTGCTGTGCTGAATCTCATTAGATTCACCCAGGCCCACCTTTTGAGTCTGTCGAGGTGCCTCTGAATGGCATCCCTTTCTTCCACTGTGTCAACCGCACCACTCAGCTTTGTGTCATCAGCAAACTTGCTGAGGGTGCACTCAATTCTGTCATCGATGTCATTGATGCTCTTTAAAGAGCACCGGTCCCAAGACAGACTCCTGGGAGACACCGCTCATTATCAGCCTCCACCTGGACATAGAACCATTGATCACTACTCTTTGCCTGCAGCTTTTCAACCAATTCCTTATCCACCCAGCGGTCCACCTGTCAAATCCACATCTCTCCAACTTGGAAATAAGGATGTGGTGGGGGACCATGTCAAAGGCCTTGCACAAGTTCAGGTAAATGACATTAGTCACCTTCTCTTTGTCCACCAATGCTGTCAGTCCATCACAGAAGGCCACCAGATTGGTCAGGCAAGATCTGCCCTTGGTGAAGCTGTGCTGGCTGTCTCAGATCACACATTCATTCCTCATGTGATCAAGCATGTCATCCAGGAGGTTCTGTACCATGATCTTCCCAGGCACAGAGGCAAGACTCACCAGCCTGTAGTTCCCCGGGTCCTCCTTGCTCCCTTTTATATAAATGGAGTGACACAACCCTTTTTCCAGTCATCAAAGAAGAATAGCAATGTTTCCTTTGTACCGTGGCTTTCAGAGAGTCAGCGTCAAATGAAGATTAAAGGTATGGAAGTAGACTAGGAGGGGACTGTCCTGTTTCTCTTCCTCTATTATTTATGAGAAAAATGAATGGGAACATCCATGTTGTGTTGTACACTGTGCAGTCATATAATAATGGCTTAAGCCCCACACCAAACAACTTCCTTCAATCACCTATTCCACAGACAGTAAAAGCAAGACAGAGCAATATTATTTAAGAATTATTTAATATTTTAATTAGCCCCAGTTATTCAAGAGATTATGAGAGTGTTGTGCATGTGGGCCACCTGACTCAACACAGACTCTTAGCCATGGTATCATTCCTCGGCTATCTACTGTTAGCTTAATCTCCTCTATTTTCCTTGAATTTCACTTTTGTGACCATCAGTTTCCTGCCCCCTCAGCTGCACCAGCACCATGGAGACAATTCAGTTGCTTAACACAGGTCACTGGTCCATATACGTAATGCTGGTGGGAGATCTGATACAGAGTCTATGGAGATCTGTTGCTTTCTAAAGCAGCAGTGTAAGGACAGTAATTATTAAGAATATTTTAAATGGCACTAGACATCAATGTTTAAGCAACAGAAGTGTAATATGCAAATGTCAGTGTTGCTGTTGTTGCTGTTCAGAAGAGCTGCATAAGCTGTTGCATGATATTGCTTGGTGCACAAGCTCCAAAGGTCTTGATCTCAACCTACAGTAGTGAGGGGACACAGGACAGACTGCTTCTGAAATAATGTAGCTCAGGGAAACCCAGTACACATTCTTCCCAGATTATCTAGGATATTATATAGCATCAGGAAAAAATTCTCCTTAGAAAGAGTGGTGAGGTATTGAAACAGGCTGCCCAGGGGAGTGGTGGAGTCACCATCCTAGGAGGTGTTCAAAAAACATGCAGATGTGGCACTGAGGGACATGTTTTAGTGGGCATCATGGTGATGGGTTGATGGTTGGCCTCAATGATCTTAGTGGCCTTTCCCAACCTTAATGATTCTGTGATTCTATAATGAGCTGTGCTGTCACAAAAGGAGCACGCACTCATTCTAGGAAACAGCCTCTGTCATTGGTACATGACAGCTGATCATGAATCACAGAGAACTTTTTGAATTTATCAAAGGTCCCTATGTGTTTTGCCTATTACAGTCCAAGTAGTCTTCCATGTATGAGTAGCACACACACAAGACAAAGATGATCTTTCAGGAAAACAGAACCAGCTGAGAATTGTCCCTGTTTCACACACAGGGAAACGAGGTTTAATGAGACAGTGGAACACAGTGCAAAGGAGCTTCAGTTATTGTGTTTTTACCCAGCTCAGGATCTAGATATAATAAAGGTAGATTGGTGGGTGGCTCAGCCCAAGCTAATAAGTTATGCTGAGATGCAGAGTGTGTTCTTCTAATGCAGTTATCCTGCTTTTAAGACCTCAGCGAAGAATGCTCTGCGGGATAGATCAGCTCTAGCACAAGGGGCTCCATATGGCACCCTGGGTAGCCACAGTCTGAAGGTACTCTGTGAGGTTTTCTCAGGTTCACCTGGAAAAGGGGCCAAATCACAGCCATAGTGCCCAACTTTTCCAGCGGTTTCTAGGGAGCGATTCAGATCACGGTACGACTTCTGAGGGTCCCTAACACTTTTACTGCTGGCCCCCACATTTTGGTCCCCTGCAAATTACAAACAATTTGGTCCCCTTCATTTACTGAAAATTTAGCAGTGTGTGGTAAAGTCTCCTACTCTGAGTAGATCAGACTGACAGTGTCCTTCAGCTCACGACCTCTGGGCTTTTAACAAAGCACTCAGGGTTTACTTTTCCACATTCTTATTGTTGTTGCTGACTTAAACCAACTGGTTGTTTTTCTTCCAGCACTTGATCCCCTTAAGAAAGAAATTAGTGCAAAAGGAATGAAGGGGTGAAGGGTTATCACAACCACAGGAGTGGACAAGAATGAGGGGGAGGTGCGAATACTCCACCTCTTCACAAGCAATTCTCCTTTGTGCTAGGGCACTTGTTTTTGGTGTATTTTGGTTGGTTTTTCTCCTCTCCTCTCCTCTCCTCTCCTCTCCTCTCCTCTCCTCTCCTCTCCTCTCCTCTCCTCTCCTCTCCTCTCCTCTCCTCTCCTCTCCTCTCCTCTCCTCTCCTCTCCTCTCCTCTCCTCTCCTCTCCTCTCCTCTCCTCTCCTCTCCTCTCCTCTCCTCTCCTCTCCTCTCCTCTCCTCTCCTCTCCTCTCCTCTCCTCTCCTCTCCTCTCCTCTCCTCTCCTCTCCTCTCCTCTCCTCTCCTCTCCTCTCCTCCCATCCCCTCCCATCCCCTCTCTTCCCCTCCCCTCCCCTCCCCTCCCCTCCCCTCCCCTCCCCTCCCCTCCCCTCCCCTCTCCTTCCCCTCCCTTCCCCTTCCCCTCCCCTCCCCTTCCCCCTCCCCTTCCCCCTCTCCTTCCCCTCCCTCTCCCTATCCCCCTCTCCCTCCCCCTCCCCCAATTCCGTCCCCCTTCTTCCTTCCCCCTCCCTTTCCCTTTCCCTTTCCCTTTCCCTTTCCCTTTCTCCTTCCTTTCCCTTCTCTTTTTGCTGAAGGGACTGCACCACAATGCTGGCTGTTGAAACATTTGTGAGGAAGGTTTCACATATATTCTGTGATCGTCTCATACAAGTTTCCTTATGGGGTCGCTATAATAATTGATTACACAGGTACCTATTCAGCTAAGTTAACTGTTGCTGGACTCTGTTATTTCACTCACACTGACTTTACACCCACGTTAGGTCACTGACTTCCTTCAGTCCATCCCAGATTTGTATACTGAGATCAGAATGGGGGCTTTGCTGAAAGAGGATGCCTTTTCATCTTTAAATAAGGCCTATGTAACATGACAAACCTACATAAAGTCAAAAAAACTGTAAGTACAAAACATAATAGTTCAGTTTCATTATGAGTGAAGAATTTAAAAGCTTAGGTTTGCTTTCCTGGGAGGATATTTTCTTCTATATTCTTGAAAGAGGTCTTACTGCATGGTGTTTATGAGCTCACATTAGTGCACCCTCTCTTACCAGGGCCCTTCATACATACTGTTCTGTTTTCTATGGACTCACTGAAATCCCTTGATATATCTTTGACCAGACCAAAATTCTCTTTGGGAAGAGAGCCAGCACAATGCAGGACTGCATTTGAATGCCACTGGAGGGAATAAATACTTCTTAGTGACTTGCAAATCTGTGCCTGTTCTCCCATAAAAGGTAGCAAGCACATTGTTCTCTCCTCTGTAGCATTCCCTACTTCCATCCAGCTGGAAGAAAAGGAGACCAGACAAAAAGTCAAACTGAGGGCATCTGCTTCACTGATTATACCTGGCCACTAATCCACTAAGACAGCTCCAGCCTCATAGGGATTTTAAGAAACTCCTGCCCTGGCTAATGCTTTATACTTATACAAAGTTTTAAAATGAATGCTGCTCAGTATTAGCCTGTAGCCCAAACAGACCCAGGTTGTCTGCAGTTCTCCCAGCATCTGGTATATGAGCAAACAAATACAGCCAGTGTCTTCATTGCCCTTTCTTTTACAACAGCACATGTGACAGAAGGAAACATAATTCACGAGTGGTGGAGGAATGTTGGATTGCCATTTGACTTCTGAAGACTGGCACCAAAATCAGCAATTAGCTCATGAAATTTATAAGAGAGTAGGAGAAGATGAGACACACTACCTCGTTCTGACTTCTTGGCAAATGAGGTGATCCATACCACACTATTCAGCTGAGAGAGGACTACTACATCTTTCCTTTAGTTTTACAGCAATGCTGACTGGCTTTTTTTTCTATGACTTGAAATGAATTTCCATCCCAACCTCATTCACCTAGTTACATCCCTTTTTCCTTTTCTGAAGTTCTTGAGCAACATCCTCTCTCTTGTAGATCTCACAGAGGCACACTCCTCAGGATTCATTACCCCAACTAGGGACGTTTGTGTGATGAAAGACCTTATTAGCATTTCAGAAAGGGTACCGTAGACTACTGAAAGCACTGAAAGGAAATGCACAGACCAAACACATATGGCCTATCATTTAGGTCATTCCTTTTTCATTGGAATAACACTGAACTAACAGTGAGACCTGTTCCAATAGCCCTAACAGGGTTCCTCTGAAGAAGGCTTCCAGTCTTCACAGCATGGCAATCTAATTGCTCCCATACAGAAAGAAAAATGAGGTGAACTAGGTAGTGTCTATGAAAAACAGACATGGAAGAGACTAAGCGGTTGTGCTTAATGCCAGAGAGGCTAGTAAAGATCTGAGAGCAGATGTGTACCATTTCACATCCGCTTGAGATTTCAAATCTTCGCAGTAGTTTTGTAAAGCAAAGCACTCTCCCCTCAGAACGCAGTAGGACACAGGAGTATATTCATAAGACTTAGAGTCTTATGACTCTTAAGTATTCACAGTCTTGTCCGTTGTGTAATGTCATCACTGAAAAGGCTGGTTGTACTAATAGGAAGTGATGGCTGATCCCATTTAGAGAAACATTTCTAAGAAGCAACAAGGGGTATAATATCAAGAGGACTTTTAGATTTCCACATCTCTTCTCCTGGGGGCGCCTTCAGATAAAGGAGAAGTAGGCAAGGAAAGTAAATGTTTGCTTTCTTTTTTTTCGGTAATCACTAAGTACCGTGCTGTAAATGCAGTTGCATTTGTTCTATAAATCATGTAATCACTCAAACAGGAAAGGTGCGTGGCAAGAAAAAAGGATGAAAGAGTGAAAAATTCTCTGAGCTAATTAGCGGAAACTTATATTTCTTCTTTAATTTGTAGGCCTTCTGTAGCATGTTGGGGGTAATAGTCTTTACGAGACTCTCCTGGGATAAACTCAGAGCAGTTCAGCTAAAGGAAAGGGTTCTCCAATTTGTTGCCCTGCAAAGCTTGTCTAAGTACACGGATCTCATCAGTAAAAGGAGATTAGCATGCAGATCTTGCCACATTTTCAGGCGTTTTGCTGGAGGCCAAATCCTTCTTGATTTACATCACTGTTCTGAATATTGTTAGCTTTGCCTTTTCCCTGACAATGAATTTATGTTACAATGTCTTTGTTCCATAGGAGACCATAAGGCCCAAGTAAGGTATGGTCTGTACTCTATGTGTTATATTACAGGCAGAAAAGAATAAAGCAAAACAGAAAAAAAAAAAAAAATGAGTTGCCCATAGCCCCAAAAAGAATTACCTGAGAAGAGCTGCCAATTCCTAAAAATCATGTTTACACTATTCTTCTCTTGATCTCCCATTTCAAAGTCTAGCCCAGCTGTGCACTGGTATAAAAATCCTGTGGCTTCTTTCCTGAACGTCCACAACAATCCATAGTTGCCACTGGCAGAGCAGGCCTGTACTAGCTGTGCTTAACTATTTTCTGCATGCAAATCAGAACAGCTTGTGACCCACCCAGAAATAGCCCCAGCATGCATATGTGTCCTTGGAAGCAGGAATTTTTTCTACTGATCACTCTTACTCGAGAGTCTGTGTTCATGCAGGGTCTCAGTGAGTGAGATACTCTGGCTGAAAATGTTTTCAAATACCTTGAAGTTCTGCATACGGTGACTTCTGAGCTGAAAGACAAGCCCACTCTTGCCACAGTGAAATGGGCTCAGTGTTGAGGACATCATCCTTCTGAGGCTCTCTTCAGTGCAGTGTCTGCAATAAAAGGCATCAGCCCCTGAGAAGGGGAAGCACTGCATTACCCCAAGACTAGGTTGATCCCTTTCAGTGTTACACTTAATAGTTTGCTTTTCCTAACAAAGCTTCTATACCAAACAAACAGACATAAAGACTGCAGTGCCTTTTCACTATTCAAACTGAATGCCTTTTCCCCCTCCCCTCTCCCCTCTCACTCCAGAAAACATACACACATATATGTCCATGAACTGGAGTAAATGCATTGTACAAGGAATTGCAATGGATATACAGTATTTCATACTGAAGCGTCAAGCTTGCCTTCCTTCTAAATCAGATACATCATCTATTGACTCCAGTGCTGTAAGTCACCCTTTGAAACAGATGGCTTCCCTCATGAATTAGACGGGCAGATCATCTACTAAATCATCTCCACGTTGAATCCAATACAGTACACTGCAAAGCGAGCCCTTCTACAAACCAGCTATACGTAGAGGAGGTACTACAGTATCTCCCGTTGGCTTATTGCTCCAAGGGCTGGGCAAAGACAATACCCAGGCAGGTTGCTGGTGGCCTGCTTGTGTAGACGATGAGAGACTAATCAAGCGCTACAATAATCATTCTGACAGATACTATCTCAAAAACCTGCTTGCAGCAGTTTAAAATATAATCACTCCCTCCAGCTGCAAGGATGTGTGCCTGTACCTCAGGTGTTCCAGTCCACGTCTGGAGTATTAATTTAAACCACCAAGCTGTGAGCTGGAGCAGCTGAGGCATCGACACACCCTCTGCTTTGTCCGTTTTGCTGACTCTGCAGTGAGACTGTAACCTCAGTTGCAGGGATGGCACAGACAGCCGGGACGGTACCACAATGAACTGCTGGAACTTGATTTGCCAGGGAGTGCCTGTCGGGACATTGTACCCTAAGGGTACAAAGAGCAAAAAATTTTAGCCAGGGAAGACATTTGCATAACATACATTAAAAAAGAAAGAAAGAAAGAAAAGAAAGAAAGAAAAGAAAGAAAGAAAGAAAGAAAGAAAGAAAGAAAGAAAGAAAGAAAGAAAGAAAGAAAGAAAGAAAGAAAGAAAGAAAGAAAGAAAGAAAGAAAGAAAGGAAGAAAGAAGGAAAGAAAGAGAGAGAGAGAGGAAAGAAAGAAAGAAAGAAAGAAAGAAAGAAAGAAAGAAAGAAAGAAAGAAAGAAAGAAAGAAAGAAAGAAAGAAAGAAAGAAAGAAAGAAAGAAAGAAAGAAAGAAAAGAAAAACAAAAAGATATGTTTTCTCCCATTCAGAAGAAAGACAGAGGCTCAAGCTCTTTCCCTCTCTGCTCCTAGCTGCTTTCAGAGGCATGTGCTGCTATAGTCTCGATCTCTCTTTGTAGCCCTTGTCGCACAAATGAGTTTTTTTCTTTCCTCACTCATGCCCTCTGTGAAAGACAGCAGTAGACTCCATGTGCTGTAATTGCACTGACTGGCTGACTGATTCCTGCTCTTCCCTCGTGCAGCTCTGGGAACCTAGGAGAAAAAAGGTGGAACAACCAGCCACTCAAAAAAAAAACCCAGACTATTTCAAAGGTTAAGGAGTAGAGCATGCAACTTCTGTCTGTTACAGACGACTGGGCATTGCAATTCGGATGTCTTGTTCCCAGTACTTCCTTACTATGATTGTCACAAGGATGACAAAGGATGGGAAAGGCGAGCCATTCTCATTAAGGACTTATCAGGCGGATTTTTGTGAGGGGAGTATTATGCTTTCTTTTTTTCTGAGGTATGACAGTGCTTGCAAAAATAAGATACACTGAGCTCGGCTTAAGCTGTCTGTGCAATGGTAGATGTTATACAGATTCAGAAAACACACCCACATGCACCTAAGTCAGGCAATATTTCTATCGTTTTCCTTGGCATGGCATGCAGTGGTAGGAAAATGTTTGTTCTGCCTCAGTGTCAGTAAGTCTGAATTGGTAGTGCTGCAGTGGGTAAAAATGTCTGCTGCAGACCATGTGCCACTAGACACACAGAGCAACTCTTCTGCAGATCAACACCCTTCTTTTACTTATTTTTCCCTCTCCCAGAGCATGAACAAAGGAGCTGCTGATCTTGTCCACCAGTACTGAAGGATTTTAGTATTCCAGTAGCTTTCTGTACTAACTAATGTGTCCTTCTCTTTCTTCCCTCTCCCATTTTTTAACTGAGCCAGCCTGCAACAAGCCTTTGTATATCCTCACTACTAATTCTGGTCTTCTGTACTTCTCCTTCACTAGTTCATCAGCAAAAGGCAACATCAAGAAACTCCCCTAATTCAGGACGAAAGCTTAGCACAGATTCAGCTCTCACTCATTTGGAGCAATGCTGCTGCAGTGCTCTTGAGCTTATCTGTCAGTTGTGCTTCACTGTTTCAGACACAACTACAACTGCATCTTAATCATGTTTCTGCAAAGGCTAGCCAGAGTTCCAGCACTTTAGATGACCTGAGACAGATAAGAAAGTATGATCTTCTGCCAAAAACATGCCAGTCAGTGGCAAAATCAACAGCTCCACCATCTAGCTCTGATGTGTTGTTGTATCACTGGTGCAACATAAAGGAAGGTGGAAAAGGAAAGAAAGGATTCACTAAAAAGCTCCTTTATTCATTTTTCCAATCTGTTATCTAGGTTTAGATGAGAAGTCTAGGAGTGAGGAAGTGAAGTATTTTGATGTCTTCGCTGTGCTTGGAATTCCAGATAGGAAACAATAAAAATTAAGCAACAAGAGAAACATATTTAAAGTTTTCTGGACTTCTACAGACATTATGATTCATAAAAGATATAATCTTTTGAGGTCTGAATTTGACTCAATTTCCCCTCAACAAGGCACAGCTTGTCTTATGTTGTCCATTATTACCTGATACTGCCCTTCGAATCCTTGCCTACCGTAGGGATACAATTCTTGTGAATGAATACATAAAACAAATAAACTCCCTCCTTCACTGGTCACCCATTAAGCCCAAAGCTGCTGACAAGGTTGGAAACCCTATAACAGATGGAAGGTGGTCACTGCTCTATGTAGTGCTGACAGTCCTCTCTGAGCCATGTGATTACAGTTGTTAAAGATGCTATGGAACAATGTGGCACTTTCAAGTCCTGATATATTAGCATCTCACAGTTCATGTAAGCTATTGGCTATATTGTTAAAGTGGATTTTGTTTTTGGTCTCGTCATTCTTTCTGATTTTGCCCAATCATTTGCTAGTTTAACATATTACAAGAAATGCAAAACTTTTTTATGATGTTTTCTGCTGGCTCTGAAAAGTTGATCTAACGGGACTAGTGACTGATATATTGAATTTGGTCCTTACAATAATTGTTTAAATGTTATAGCAGCTTTAACATGTCATCTGTTAAACTTATTGGTGATGCAGCTGTTCAATGTGCAGTGTGGGTAATATTTACATGATTTACTGGGTGACGTACAGTTTTTGATTCAATAGTAATGTATTTGATTCAATAGGTGATGCATCTAATTCAACTGGGAGTCCATCTAATTCAAAGGTGATGCATTTGATTCACTAGCTGATGTACCTGATTTAGAAGGTGATGGATCTAGTTCACTGAGAATGATTCCAATTCCCTCATGCAAGGTATTTACTTCAGTGTG
Source organism: Gallus gallus (assembly GCF_016699485.2). Lineage (NCBI taxonomy): Eukaryota > Metazoa > Chordata > Aves > Galliformes > Phasianidae > Gallus > Gallus gallus. The sequence goes on from NC_052572.1 coordinate 32,756,878, forward strand.
TGATGAATGAGCTTTAATAATAATACATGTTCCTCCGATAGTGGATGTATTGGCTTCAATTTATATCCTGAGCTTCCCGAATCTGGAGTGGAGTGACACCTCGAAGCCACAATTCAGGTGAAGATCACAAGCAGTGTGAAACATTAGCCACTAAAACAATGGGACCAAATTAAGTGATAAAAGCCATGCCTCCCAGATGAATTATTTTCACCAGATGTGATGTGGGGATACAAATGCCCTGTCACTGCTGTTATTGCTACCTCTGTACATGACAAAAATCCCCAAATCCATTTACCGTTAGTGTCGTTGCCGGGATTACATACTCAGTACTTATTTCCCCAGGGCTATGTGACTCTCAAATAACAGCATTTGAACTAACAGCTCCACTCACCTCATTTTTGTGTGTTTTATTTTGTTAGAGGTTGGCAAATATTTAGCACTGATGAAAATGGGGAAAAAAAAGTGTTGGTAAAGACCAGTATCACCTGAGGAAGATGCAAGCAGCTTGCTGCAAACCACCATTTTTGCGCTGAGATCATGCAAACCTTCTCTGTAAGTATTGGCCTCACAAGCTCATTTCTGTATTTCTGCTATTGCCTACCCTAGAACCATTCCTGAGTAAGTCAGTCTACTTGCCCAGCTTGCCTCTGGCTTCAGCTCCAAAACTAGTGTCAGGATCTTCTCTTCTTTGGACAGTGGAAGTACTTGGGTCATGCAGATCCTCTGTGCAGTGGTCAACTCTGGAGTTCTGGCCATTATCACTTACAGTAATTACAGCGTGTTGGGTGGGGGGTCTCCTTTCACACAGTCTGGGATCAGTTGTGAAAGAAGGTATCCTGTGAGCTTCCATGTCATGTTTTGTTGACGTGCATCCATGAACAGCTACAAACATGGAACAGTTTTTCAGTTGAATCCTAGAGCCCTGGAGAGCCACTTCACACGCAAAGCAATACTCTTCTGGTCTCCAGCCCAACTTTTTGGCTGTGTCTTCCTTATAATCTTTTTCTTCCCATGTCATCAGCGAAGAATTACTTCTCCTAGGTGACAGACAGAAGCAGGAGTTCCAGTCTGTATGTTTGTCTCCATTTTGTGCTCCACTCATGCCCTTGGTACTGCTATGAGAGGCATATTCAGTTTTTTGTGTAAGTACAAAGTTTTCTTCTTAAATCCACAGCTGATATGTCTGTCACTTTCAGATTACTGGGCAAATAAATGACAGGGGATGTTTGCATTGTTGCTATACAAGTGAGAGTCTCCAGATTCTAAAAGCAATGTGCTAAATACTGAAATAGGTATCTAATCTTAAAAATAAAATAAAATAAAATAAAAATTCTTTCACACTTTATTGCTCCAGGCTGTGTCTAGAGATGTACTGAAGTTGTTGCAGGAGTCTTAAGTAGTCAGCTTTTTTTCTGTCCACTGAGTTTTCAGGGTTGAGATTCATGCACCTCCATTTGGTATCAAATGTTCAGACAGAATACATTAACACATTAGTGTCTGATCTGGGGAAATGGGGCTGTTTTTCCACCTTTCATTCCTCTCTTTTTTTCCCTTGCCTTTCCTCCCTTCTCTCTAGGCACAGCAGTGACTGAAATCTGTCTTTCATTACCACATATGCAGTGACTTCGATCTGCTTTTCCTTATGCCCAATCAGTAAAATATGTGTTCTGTGGTCAGTGGATAAGTGTATTAACTGCCCTTTACTGCTTTAGTCAAGAAAATGAAAAGAAATAATAAGTCTGGAAAATTAAATGCTTTACAGTTACTCTTAGAGTTCAAACTTTGAATAGTATTTTGAAGGACAACATATCTGCAGTGATAAACACTGCTGAATTACTTGGTTAGATCATTCATTTCTTTATCTCTTAAGTTGTTCCGTTTGACACAATATACAAATTGTATATTTGCCATTGCTGAATGAGACACTTTGTAAGCTGAACAGGCTCCACTTCTTAATGATGAGAAAGCAAGTAAACTTCAGTCTCAAGTAAAGGATATTTTTGAAATCATCTGGATCTTTTGAAGGATCTAGACCAGGAAGACAAGCACTGCTTTGATAAGAATACTTTCATGTTACAAGAACAAGCATGGTTGCATAGGCAGAACAAAACTCAGCATTTATGTTTCATGTCATCAGGTACCCTGCTCTCACCCCATGCCAATGCTCGATCATATCTGGAAGGACATACATCCTGTATTTAAGATTTGAGACCTGTAGAGGTCTACATTAAAACAAGGGGAAACAAGCAGCAGTTCTTGTCTTGAAATATTCTTGAAGTGTGTTTTGCTGAGGCACGTGCTTTTTTTTCTTCTTTTTGTTTTATTTCTAATCAAGCCTTTCAGCAAGCAACTCTGAGGCCAACCAACATAGGCTATATTGCAAGGAATGTCCTGCGTGTCTGCTCCTGTGCAGATTTCAGATGTTCCAGGGGGTTCCAAGGGCCAGGCTTCTGAAGTTAATGCCATTTTATTTACAAGTGAATGTCCTTTCCAAACATTCCTCTCCTTCTTTTGGTAACAACTGAGAGCTGAAATAGAAAGGGGGGGAAAGGCACACTGCCTCAGGGCCAGGAGTGACTAGATATGCAGCTAATTGTTTTGGCTACTTTTTAAAAACTTCTCCCAGGGGCTGAAAAGCTGATGAATTTGAAAGATGAATTTGTCTCAGACTCGATCTGCGCTTCCCAGACCTACAAGAGTCTTTGCACATTACATAGTTTGGAAACTGTAGACGATGCATTCTCTCCTCTCGGCACAGAAGTGCCATAGGCACTGTCATTAGTTGAACACTGCCATTTTTACAATTACAAACCCTGCCATGTTGCAGAGAGGGGCTGCAGCTGCTGCTTCTTGGGGTACTGAGTAAAGCATACTTCTGTGATGGCCCCCAGAGACCCATGCACAGCATAGCTTATTGAAACAGATGGGGTGAGGGAGGGATGCTTCATCGACAAAGCACATTTGTCTAAATACAGGAAGAATGAAAACACAGCACTTATCACTGGTGCTTAATCTTAAATCCAGGGAAGTTTGGAGCTGGGGAGATGAATGTTGTGCTTGCCATGGTGCAATACAGAAGCACATTAAAAAAAAATAAAAAATAAAAAATCCTTCTTTATTCCTCCTTGATTTTTGAGCGTATTCAACACTTAAAAAATGCACGGAAAGAAACTAGGCTGCCCCTGTAAGCAAGCTGAGAGATAAAGCAGAGCATTTAGATCACTGTGAACTCATTCCATCTATGCCCTTTCCCAACATGTAGAGGAAGTTCAGTACAGGGCTCTCAAAATATCACACAGATCTTGCCCTTATAGAGCTTCATATTTTTGAAACCTGGTACTGACTAGCATTATCATGGGTGTTCCTGGGTCTTTCAGTTTAGACTGTCACTATATTTACAGACATTAGAGGGTAGCAAGTTACCAGCTCCCTCAGATATGGAGAAAGTTAATGTTCTTTTATATATAAGCGGGGAAAATGAGTACAAAGTGCATGGTAATTATCACAGGAGTCAGAGGTAGAATCTAGAAGACCTTTATTTCAAGACCTTTATTTGGGTCTTGAATATCTTTTGTTTGTTTGTTTGTCATAAAGTGGGAACAACTCCACATTTTCAAGGACAATGAGAAGCAGCAGGTAACCTATTCCTCCAAGGCACCGGCAAATTTTTAACATCTTTGACACAACATGATACTTTAATCAGAGAACTGTTTTGGGGCAGGTGTTTATCAAAACTTCTTTACTTCTCTGGCTTTGGCTAAGGCTCACTGCTCTGTTAGTGCAATTGAGGCCTAGTTGTTTTATAGATGCTGGACTAGAACAGGTGGGGAGATGGTGTCTAAATTAACCTAAAACAAAATGTTAACCATGAACATAAATTAAAGTATTATTTTGCCAGATTGTCTTTTTACTTTCCCATGCCTGACAACAAACCTGAACACCTGCTTTGAGATTTATCATTACTAGAGCTTCTTGGGAATTCCATGATTTTACTGTTTGAGTGAGAGGATTAAAATGTCTTGGGACACAGGCCCAGTCTGGCTTTAATAGCCACGGTTTTGAGCAAATACAAGTCACTACAATACGAAATACCTTTTGGGAGAAGGCTGCAGGGTGACCTTTCAATGGCCTTCCAGACTGCAGGAAAGATGGGAGGGACTTTTCATCAGGGAGTGTAGCAATAAAGCTTTAATCTAAAGAAGGGAGATCTAGGGTAGATGTTAGGAGGAAATTCTTTACTTTGAGGGTGGTGAGGCCCTGGCATGGGCTGCCCAGAAAAGCTATGGATGTCCCACCCCCATCCCTGGAGGCGTTTGAGGCCAGGTTGGATGGGGCGCTGGGCAGCCTGAGCTGGTGAGTGGCAGCCCTGCCTGTGACTGGGAGTTGGAAACAGATGATCTGCATTTACTGAGGAGAGTAGAGATATCAAAGCTTAAATGAAATTATTAGACTTTTCAAGGTATATCCTTATCAGGTACAGCAAATGCACGGTCGGCCAACTGATATTTACCTCTGGCATACAGTTATCCACCTTATTGTCCCAGTTATATAAATTGTAGTAATTCCTGAAACAAAAAACGTTTTCACTGTTCTGCTGGAAACATTTCTATATAGACTGACATCTTCTTTAAATTTGCCGAGCAATTTGAATGGCAAAATAGTATATTTTCAAAAGGAAAATTATGAATGATGCTCTGCATCTCAGGATAGCAAAGGGACTATAAAACTAGCTCAACCAGCCAGCTGAGAATTTCCCTGGAGAATTTTCCCAGCTCTTGGCATAGGGGACATCTCAGGGATATGGCCAGGAGGGGAGGAGGGAAGGGGTGTGCACTGTGGTGTAATCCTTGGGGGCTATTGTTTGTTAAAGCAGCCCTAAGGTTGCTTTTAATTGTGTTGTGGGCTAAACTGGCTCCTAACCAGCTGCTGGGGTGTGAGAACTACAAATATGGTAGAGGCACCTTTCTTTCCTCCACCTCCCAGCTGCAGAAAGCACAGTTTGGATGAGGTGCAGGAGTGAACCTCCTGGCTTATTCTTGCAGCTGAGTTTTCTGTGCTGTGCATTGTCACTGGGTCCTAGCTCAACTGTTCCTCAACCCCATGCCAACTGTTAACCAAACAGGCTGGATACATTATTAACTTCCATAACTTAAATCTCTTAAGAATTAGGCACAAAGAGGAAAAGAAAAAAAGTAACTTTTGGTGTGGCATTGACAAATATTCTTTCTAAAACAAAATAGAAATAGACAGTAGGAGAAGTAAGACTGCAAAATATCCTATGGTTGAGTTATCTAATATAGGAAGGTGTTAACTGATCAGAAAAGAAACAAGATACTCTTTTGCCTCACACATAATAATAAGAAATCTTATCACACCCAGAATTTTCTCTGCTATTCTCCCTTCTAGTACTGTATACCTTCTTTTCTTCCTGCCTTATAGAGAGCCACTCATCATACCAATTTTGAGATGTTCATTTTTCACGGGTTCTGCATTTGGCATGACTCTTAGTAAGTGCATAAATTGAGACAATGACTAGGCCTGTAGGTGCATCAGTGAGATAGGCAGATAAACTTTACCTCCCCAGGAGCAAGTCCACCCCCATCCTTTTATCTTTGTGGGACATGTACTTTGAAAACAATTCCACACAACAGAAAACAGTGTGTTTTCCAGCATAGGCAGATAACTGTGGGTCGGGACTTAGCTACGGGCTTAGGAATGTCACAGCCAGAATATCCTGTTGTCACTGCATGATCGTCTGCACAACTATCAGAAAAAATCAATTGCACAGATTTCTACGCTGCTCCCTATCCTGTATCAGTTGCTATATTTCCATAAAAACAACAACAACAACAAAAACCCTTTATCTAATAGGTATATGTTTGGTCAACCATGAGTTGTAGACACTAGAGTGAACACTGACATCAGCAAACTTTGGGTCCCAGGTCATAATGCAGACAGCACTAAACACACTGATCTGAAAATGGCATTGTCATGGGCAATTGTAATACCTACCCATGTCAGAAAGCCAGCACTCCAAACTGTCCCTTTCTTCTCTTAACCTAGATTAATGCAGAGTGATAATACTTTCTGCCCTTTAATTTGTGTGTCTTTTTTTCTATAGGATTTACTAAAAAAGACTCACCTGCAAGGTCACATACTTGCTCATATTACCTGCCGTGGGAGAAAAATACTGTTTTGATCAATTAAATTGTTCTGACCACTTCAGGGTGGTCTGTCTTACAGCAAATGCCCCATGAACTCCCACCTACCTCCATCCCATACCCTCCATCCAGCAGAGACCCTGCTGTTTATGCTATACCCTAACACAGAGCTGGAAAAAGATTATGAAACAGGGAAACTATCCAGGAACAAAATTGCTTTTTTTTTTTTTTTCCATATTCAAGAGGTAAATAAAAAGTCAAGCCCATCTGACAATGGGAAATGGATTTAAAAGCAAAAATAGAACCCCACATTTTGTCAAATATCCAGCTTTTTTTTCTTCTGGTGAGAGGTTTTCATAAGAGCCATAACCCCTTTTGGTGAGGTTACATCACCATTTGATCTAAACCCCCACAGTAAGACTACATCTGCTACTAAGCTGTGTTGTAAACGTCTTTAATTTTTATATTTCATCTGAAGGGAGTTGTTAAAGTGGGTTTACAGGGTGATGGCTCTTTGAATAAAAGACATCAGGACTGAAGCAAAGCTCTGCATGACACTTAATTTTCACTCTAATAAGCCCTCCTAAAACATTACAAGATTTTGTTTTTCCCTGAACTTGCTTTCCCTTCCTGCATGATAATTCTTTTTCTTTATCCCTCCTACTTTTTTAGGACACATTTGAGGAGAATGGTTTTATTTTTGCCCAGATGACACCACTTCTCTTTTCACCCTAAGCCAGATGTGCTTCTCTCTCTGAGAAAAAGAAATCTCTCTGAAGTTTTTTTTCTTTTTTTTTTCCCTTTTTTTTTTCTTTCTCCCCAATACCATTGCTTTTATTTAGTTTTAGGGTTGTTTTTTTTCTCTCTCTCTCTCTTTTTTTTTTTTTTTTCTTCAGTTCTTCTGCACTCTCCGGGCCTTTTGTTTGACTTTTGTCTGTGAGGGTGGGAAGGGATCCTCCAATATGCTTGCGCTCAAATTTTAAGGTCCCATTGGATGTGTTCTCCAGTACATGAAAAAGTTCTGTGCTGGCTGAGCAAAACTAAGTGTGGAACCCTTCTTGATCACCTGGAGGGGTCATTGTAGAGCAAACATGAAGTATTATCTTTCTCAGTCCCAAGTGCTTTTATTGATTCCTTTTGCCCTGAATAACAGACAAGAAAGAAAATGTGGAGTCCAGGCTTTTGGCATGGCAACTCAGATCTAAGAATATTCCCACAAAGCTATCAAACCTGGATGGTTTGCGTTTTTGTTTGAGAGTCTTGTTACAGTTCTGGAGAACAAAACAAATTATTATGGATTGTAGACCTTGGTCATTGATCAGAAAATTGCAAAAAAATAAAAATCTGCTCCATAGAAAAGAAAAAGAAAGAAAGATGAAGGGAAGGGAAGGGGGAAAGGGGAAAAGGGAAGGGGAAAGGGGGATGGGAGGGGAAGGGAAGGGGAGAGGGGGGGGAGTGGAAGGGAAGGGAATGGAAAAGGAAGGGAAGGGAATGGAAAAGGAAGGGAAGGGAAGGGAAGGGAAGGGAAGGGAAGGGAAGGGAAGGGAAGGGAAGGGAAGGGAAGGGAAGGGAAGGGAAGGGAAGGGAAGGGAAGGGAAGGGAAGGGAAGGGAAGGGAAGGGAAGGGAAGGGAAGGGAAGGGAAGGGCAAGGAGGAGAGGAGAGGAGAGGAGAGGAGAGGAGAGGAGAGGAGAGGAGAGGAGAGGAGAGGAGAGGAGAGGAGAGGAGAGGAGAGGAGAGGAGAGGAGAGGAGAGGAGAGGAGAGGAGAGGAGAGGAGAGGAGAGGAGAGGAGAGGAGAGGAGAGGAGAGGAGAGGAGAGGAGAAATAATATCAGTATTTACAATCTAACAAACAACATATAAAACCAAGAGGTCCATCTACAATATGATATTCATTTGGAGAAAAATGTTGTCAAAATGGAGGGTGATTCTGCAGAAGTTAGAATGCAGGGAATTACATATTTGCATCTCTTTGGAGATGTGGGTTTGAAAAGATTTCAAGCATGCAAGAACATCATGGGCCATGTTCACCAGGCAGGCCTGAACTGAGAATAAGGTGTCGTAATTCAACCTGGGGCTTCTGGATTATGGGATACACAGAAATTACCAGCTAGATGAGATGAGAAATATTTTTCTCTTTTAAACCAGGAAACAGTAGTGAGTCTCCTAAAGGAATATTATTATTATTGCAGCAGTAATGTATTGAAACTAAGCACTCAGAAAGTCAGTAAATTTCATAAACAGATTTTTCCCACAAGATTTATACAATCACATTGAGTATTTATTTTTGATTCACAATTTCATTGTGAAATGTACATTTTAATGGATTATATTTGTCATTAGTGCACACCATAAATACAATAGTAATCATCAGATTCATAGCTAGCACTCATGCAGAGCTGTACATAATCACAATCCTCTACAAACATACTTGCCTCGTGCTCAGAGTTCAAGTGGTAATTCCTGAATAAAGAGCACTGGAGATCAGACTTGTGTAACACTCAGAACCATCTGTGCTCCTGGGGCTGTAGAGTGCAGGCAAATGCCTGACTCCCTACTCTCAAGAACTTCTTGTCTGGACTGTTTTCCCATGCTGCCTTATTCATGCTTTCTTTAAAATCAGCAGGAATAGGTGAAGCCCAGCGTGCACCCCAGTTACCTAAAATGTAGGGGCTTACCGCCCATTTCTCAGCAAGTAGAGTACGTAGAGATACAATATTAATTTGACTTCTAGAGTAGATATAATCTACTTAGAGTCAAGCTATTCTCTTTCATGCTGTCCTGTTAATATGTTTGGATATACACCCTTCCCCTGCTTCACAAAACTTCAGAAAACCCACCTTTCTCTGAGGTATGCCAGGTGCTGGACTACTCCCCGCTCTGTGGGTGTTCTTCCTTAAATTATTTTGTTTGTATTGAACTGTGCCTCCAGGGCCTTATCTTGCATTCCTTGCACACCCAACGCTCACTGAAGTTGAAGGAGATACAAAAGGCAAGCCTTTAGCCAGTGCAGGGATCTATTGAGCTTTCTCCTGATTCTGCCTCCTGGTATGGGCTCCACTGTCCTAAATCCTGAGGACTGAGGATTTTGTGTAGTCTTTTTTGTGCAAAGTGCAGTCTCTCTTCCTGAGTTCAGAACTTCTTCTGCCCTCTTTTTTTTTTTTTTTTTGGGGGGGGGGGGGGGGAAGGGGGAAGTAGGGGGGCGGAGGTGCTATCTGTGAGTATGGTGCTGCATGTGGTGGTACCCTCATGTGCATCTCTGCTTTCTGAATTCAGTGGACACAAATGCTTTGTTTCTCAAGCCACGTATACACTGCTATCCAAGACACTGAAACAAATCTCATTCCTTCCACTTAGCACCCTCTGAAGAAATCACTGCTTCAGTGTTTGTGGTATGTGTATTATATTATATTCTTAGTGATTCTTTCATATCTATCCTTATTAAAAACACACTTAGCGGAGTTAATTAGGGGTAATTTGCATTCAAGCTATTCATTATTTACTTATCTTTGAACTGCAAACTGTAGGAATGCCATTTGTTCATTAAAATTCTCAATCTTTGCCCACTTTCTCTTCGATAGCACAGTGGTTAAAGAAAGTTGTGCTTAGCTGCTGACTAACCATTCTCTGCGCACTGCGAAGATGGCTACAGGCCATTATTTCAGCATTAGAAAGTAGTTAATATTGAATGCCATGAAGTTAAATTTGTGTTCATTTACTTATTACGCTGGAAATCGGTAGTTCGTTCTGTACAAATTCCCCAGCACTACTCTCAGCCAAGTTCTGCAGGCTCGAGAACACGCAGAAACAATATAAAAGGTGAGGAGGTTTGAAGGGAGTTTAAAAAAAGAGGAATTAAACAGATCTCTCAAGACATTTTTGTGACTTCCTGCCTTGGATAGGGCTTCTTTCATTATCACTGTTACCACTCTTGTTGGTTCCTTTCAGTAGCACAAGGAAAAAAAATATCTGCTGTTTATTGTTAACCTCTAATTCCTGAACAATTATACATCTGTTAATTCCTCAGATGCTCTTGCTGTGGGCTGTTTACAGATATTGTCAGTTGACAGAGAAGCCATGGCAGTTGTCTTGCTGACAGGGAAGAAGAAGGATTTCTTAGTTACTCAGATCGGGACTGTGTCTCTTATAACTCCTTGGTACCCAGGCTGTGCCTGCCTCAAGAGCAGGAATGATACCTCCACAGCAAGAACCACATAGGCAAGACAAGAAAACACTGGCTAGAAAAGTAACATCAGCAGAGAGCTGCAAGGCTGGCCTTATCCTGGTGTGCTGCAAGGACTGTGTGATTCTGTGACTGGAGCAAATCATGCAAAACAAGTTTAGACAGTGCCTACTCAGGGATTGCAATTTACCTCTGTTTGATTTTCCTCTTCCAAAACCTAAAAATGATGACATCTTCTGTCCCCTCCCCCTTCCCTCCATCTATTGAACTAATGAGCAAATAAGGAAAGAAAATTAAAGAATAAAAAATGTAAGCAGTGATAGGTTGAGATCAATAAACTGTAGATTGCTAGCACTGAGTGAGACTGAGTAATCTTCTGCATATTGCACGTTGAGTTAACTTGCAAGAGAAATACGGTTCTTTCTTATTGTCCTATGTCTCATTGTGGAAAAGGAAGCAGGAACTGCAAATTAAAATGCCCTTGATTTAGGTTCTGAAGAGAGTGCCCAGGAGTTCTTTTTTCTATTACTACATGCTAGAAATTGAACTGGGTGCACCATTACAATATAGGAGAATATTTTATTAGCATTTTCAGCCTGTGACTTCTCTTGCCCTCCCTCCTAACAAAAAGCCCACTAACAATGCTCTTGTAAGTGGCATCATAGAAGATATTATTCTACATCAGCAAAGGACCATTGTTTCAGACACTATTATAGGGCAGAAAGGTACAGATCAAGTGTCCTAAATGATACCACACTAAGGATTATTCACAAAGTAAAGATGGAGGTAACAAAAGTTCAACTATAAGTGGACAACTAAAGACAAGTGAACTGTGTTTATAGACATAGGTTTGGATCACATACGCTTCGCACAAATAATGAGAAGTCTCTGAGTCATCAATCCAAGGACTGTACCGCTCTTAAGGACAGTTTCTTTCCTTTCACCATCAAACAGTATACTTGGGTTAACACATATGACCGTCGATTTCTCCAAATCGTGGCACAAGAGAGGAGGGATGGACATCTTTTTAGTCCCAAGGGAACCTATAAGAAAAGTCAGAGCAAGAAAGAAAAGATACTTGATGTTATTCATTTTATGCACACAGTTAATTTATGCAGGGCATAACTACCACAGTGACTGTGGAAACAAGTTTGGGATGCATTAGGTCCACAAATGAACAAAATAGGGAGGTTTAAGTAAGAGGAGAAAGCTTCACCTCAGATGAACAGAATATCTAGTATTTATATACAACCTCACATGAACAGACCATCCAGTATTTATATATAGTTGTAGTTCTCACTTCATCAAATACCAACCAATGTCTTGAGAGTTAGAAAAGCTGTTCTTTTCTTCTGAAGTCTGAGTATGACAAAGCAGAAAGCAAGGAAGACCACAGACTTTCATGTAATTACTCAGATGGGAACCCATGTTTACGCTCTCCTTGCTAGGATCTGCCAAATCAAATTAGTAAATCAGCTTTTTTCATCTACAGTTGATGGAGTTGTGTACTGCACATTCTATATACAGTGACTGATATTCAAATGTGAAGTCGGCTATGCTTTACCTCTTTTTGGTCGGAGAAGGGAAACTAACGTTTAAAGAAAGCAAGCTCATTCTAACTGCATATAAGACACTTTTATAAGCAAATGGTGTCTACTTCTTACTTCCAAACTCTCTCATGTAAAAAATCAACAGTCTGACACAAACGGGAAGTGTAAAGGGCCTATGAAGAAATTAAAGAATCCGTATGCTGGATTTACTTACGTTTGCATAAGAATAGGGTACTTTTTAATCTCTTGAGCTTCTACAGGAAATACTCTGGAGGGTCAAAAGAGAATAATTTAATTACCTCAGAGATTCACAATAAATTAGGCTTCAGTGATGCCTAGGATCAGTTAAATTAATAGGCAGTATGTTTCAGTCAGAATATTTGACAGTTATACAGTGAAATTTTGGCACCAGTGCATTTCCATTGGCTTCAGAAGGTCAAGATTTAGCTTATGTTAGCTGTAAACACAAAATGGAACGATTACTGAATAGGTTGATTCAGGGCACTGTTAGTCTCCTAGAAGAAAAGAACATGCTGCTTTCAAAATTTTCTTTCTGGATGCTACAAACTTGATTTTCCTGAAGTCAGCTCTATCTGCCAATGTATGTGTGACAACAGCCCTGAAAGTGGTTAAATAAAAGCAATACAAAATGCTGAATGTAGCACGTTAAGTAAGTTTAAGTGCATTTTTGAAAGTAGATTTTAAAACAATCTTTAATTTCTTGGGCATCTGTAGTCTTCAAAAGCAATGCTACATAATACATAGAAAGAAAAGGCTGTGTAACTAAGACAGGGGAGGTTTAGGTTAGATATTAGGAGGAAGTTTTCAACACAGAGGGTGGTGACACACTGGAACAGGTTGCCCAAGGAGGCTGTGGATGCCCCATCCCTGGAGGCATTCAAGGCCAGGCTGGATGTGGCTCTGGGCAGCCTGGTCTGGTGGTTGGCGACCCTGCACATAGCAGGGGGGTTGAAACTTGATGACCATTGTGGTCCTTTTCAAGCCAGGACATTCTATGATTCTATGATCCTATGACTCTATGATCCTATGTAAGTTCATGATAGAGAGAGACAAATTCTGATCTCTAAGTACAGAATGATCCCAGGGCTACCAAGCAAGTTTTCTATATGTTTACATCAACATAATGTGGTGTGGAGTGGAACTGTTTGTTCTGCCATAAGACTAAAACCAGATCACCTCACCCTGACGTCTCATTTTGACTGCACTTGCACATGTATGCACCCACATGCATGCACCCACATACGTGCACATGTTCCCTTTGGTTGTTTTTCATTCATGCCGCAGAGCTGTATGGTCTCTCCTGGATAAGCTGTGTTAAATTAAAATTAAACATCACCAAGCTTTGTGCTCAGCCTCCCTCTGTGTATGCTCTGCTGTGGGTGTGCAGGGGGTTAATATCACAAATGTTCCACAGGAGGTTAGTGGGATTCAGTTTCAGCTAACATTTATTTTGCCAGCTCCTGTTCACTTTCATCTCTGCTTATGAACACTATTATCTTGTTTGTAATAATATATATAGATTACTGCAGCTGTGCTCTGCAAAATTCATTCATTTTTTGAGCTTTGTAAAAAAATAACACCAAAAAATCCTGTCTTTTATCCAGTACTGAGCCCTGTGAATTCACCCACTTTCCCAGCCTAGTCTCCCATGCAGACTGTAAGAAGGCATGTGTTTGCAAACTTTTCACTGAAAATGGACTATCAGATTTATAATGTAACCTCACACCCAATGTGGTCTTGTCTTTTCACTCAAGACTAATTGTGAGCAGTTGTTTTTTCTCCATAAAAAAGGACTAAGTTACTTCAGGTTCTTTGCATTTTGTCTGTTCCCACTGTTAGTTTCCTGTTACAGGTATTACCTTTCTCACATATACAACATTCCCAGCTTATTGTGCTTGAGTCCTTCTGTCCTCAGTAGATTGCCAATAATGATTTTATTATCTGACTATAGTAGTTTTCATATCTTGCCAACCTTCCTATCATGAAGTTAGTAGTGCTAATTATTGATGGACACTAGAAAGGGTATCAGTGTCTTTAGCATTTTCTTTCATGACTGTACAAGAACACACAAAATAGCATGCTTTTCTATAGACTTGAAGTCGCTCAAGCAATACTTGTACTCTAAAAGGCAGCCAAGCTAAAGAAGGAAATGAGTCTTTTTTACAACGTATACTGTACAGATACTTTATACTGTAGAAGAGCAGATGGAAGACTACAGAAAGGCAGCATTAGGCTTGAATTTACACTAAAATTTACAGCACAAAATCCTCCCGTCATATGTTTTCTATGATCTGGACCCATGGCTTTAATCTAGAAAGACAGACAAAGCAAACTCCGGGCTGTAAGTTCTTAATGTTTACCTATCTTGTTATTACTATTGCACAGCTTACAATGCAGCTATTATTCCAGAAATTGAATGGTGTGATACAGTAATTGACTTCCTTACTAGCTTCCCACTCTTCTTCCTCTTCAAGAATCAGAAGTTGTTGAATGACTAGGTCATATCTCTATTCTGCTTTTCTCATTTTGAGACAGAAAAAGGCAGACTAACTTTCAAAGCCTCTACCCTAGGCTTTCAAGAAGGCAGAGCGTAAAAGATAGAATACAAAAGGAAACAAAAAGCAAAAGCAATAGAGATTTAAGTAGTTTAGACCTTGTGCTCAGCAGTCCACAAGATCAAACTCACTCCTCTCCATGCAGCAGCTGGTATCAATGCTCTCGCATTGTTCAAATAAGTTCCAGCATTTAGTGAGCTGGGACGCTGCCTTCTACTGTACTTCTGCAGAGGCCACCTCTCTGTTTGCAACTGAATTGTGCCTTACAGAAGCAGCTTTGCATTACTTTGACAAAGCCAGACAACACCTGCCCTTGAGGCTTAACAAATGGAAGTAAAGGGAAGAAGAGAGTAATCTCTCTCAGGCCTCTGCTGCTATCACTCTCCCTTTATATTTCATTTAGAGCAAAATGTGTACAAAGAAAGAGTGTTAGACATGCACACTATAATGAAAATCTATGACTAGACCATGCATTCATAATTATTTTATAAATAAATGGCTTCTGGAGAGCCACATCTGTCTCTTCCCACAGAGTGTATGTCTTTCATTAATGTATTGCAGGCCGAATGAAGCCAGCCTGAGTGCTTTGCTTGCATCTTCCTCTTCCTCTCCATCATTGTCCATGGATAGGTTTTTGTGGTTCAGAGAGAGCTGCAAGCCCCACCTGTCTCTGCAGGACTGATGGCTCGTCAATAACATTAGCCAGCATTATGGGCTGCATCGGTGTAGAACAGAATCAATATGGCCAAGTAAAAAGTCTAATCAGTTGACATGACCATCTTCAGCAGGGCTCACGTTACAAGAAATGAGTTTTTTTAAGGAATCAGCATCAGCGCTGCTTATTCACCCCACACCAAGAAGCCTTGACGAAGATTTATTGCTTCTTGTTTTGTTAGTGGTGCAGGGTAAGCTGGTAGAAGTGAAATAATCATTCAAGTTAGAAGAGTAATATGAACTGGGCTCTGCAAACACTGCCCATGTTTTCCGAGGGAGTTCAAAAGAGCTGCTATAGGGCACTCAGCAGTGTGGAAGGAAAGCATTTTGCATTAGGAAGTAAGAACAGTGTAGGGACCCGAAAACAGGGATTCATGCCCTTTGTCTGACTAGGCTACGTTCTCTTTTCTCACCATCTCATTTTTTAACTGAAGGGACAGATTCAGCTCTCACTTCTACTTGTGTAAATTGAAGTCAGTTGGCTGAAAATGGGATTGTTCCAGATTTCTATCAGCATAAGTGAAAGCAGACTTTGGCAGTCGTGCCTATGGCAATGTACACATCCTGAAACAAGTTTTTCACTGATGCATGGCTTTATCTACGTGGTAATTATGGAGCTGTTTTACAATCATCTCCCTTTCTCTTTCTCCTCATTTCTCTGCATGCAGATTCACCCACAACACAAGAACATTGGAAGTGCAGCTTACAGATATTTCACTTTTATGAACTCTGCTGATCATCTGTTCTCATTTGTCCAGTCATCTGAGGGAAACCCTGTTCAATCATGTGAGGGTAAAGCATTAGTGAAATCGTTAGTGCAGCCTGGGCAGGCTAATAGGCCCATGCCTCAGCCATTTTTTTGCAGGAAACATACCACCTCCATCAGAGTTACTTCAGCAATGTTATTTCCCAAACAGGTAAAAGAAAATAATCACATCTAGGAGGCAAGTAGCTTCTTTGTGAATGGGAAAATGGAGGTGTTAACTACTCCCACCCAACTCTGTTAGAATGAAGTAGCTGGGAAATGCTCGTTAAAAAAATAGATAAATCTTGGAACAGATTAAGTACCTATTCAAATTAACTACAGAATCTGACAAAAATTAAAGGACCTGTCCCTCAAGGCCTACACTGACTAGATATGAGGGGAGGAACTGGAAGCTTGATTCAGGCCTTTCTGTCACTGCCAAAAAATTCAGACGTTCACAAGCATATGTGAGACAAAGAGCAGATCCGAGACAGTCAGCATGGCTTCATCAAAGGCAGATAGTGCCTCATCAGTCTGGTGTTGTTGTATGATGATGTGATGACGTTGGTGAACAGAGGAAGGGTAACTGATGCCCTTTTGCACAGGACTTCTGCAAGGCCTTTGATATAGTCCTGCATTGCATCCTTATCTCTGAATTGGAAAGAGATGGTTTTAAAGGTGGGCTATTCAGTAAGTAAAGAATAGGATGGTCGCAGTCAGAGAGCTGTGGCCAAAGGCTTGATGTCTAGAGGAAGGCCAGTGATGAGTGATGTCTCCCTGGGGTCCAACTTGAAACCTGTGCTCTTCAACAGCTTTATCAGTGACCTAGATAGTGAGGTGGATTGCACTGCCAGCAAGTTTTTAGATGACAGCAAGCTGAGGTGTGCAGTTGACACAATAGAAGGAAAGGATGCTGTCCATAGGGACCTGGATAAGTTCAAAAAGTAGGCCAGTGTGAACCCAATGAGGTTTAACAAGGCCAAGTGCAAAGTGTTGCACTTGAGTCGGGGCAATGTCAGATATGAAGGAGTACAGAATGGGAAAAGAACTCACTGAGAGCAGCCCTGAGGAGAAGGATTTAGGGATCCTGATGGACGAAAAGCTGGACATGAGACAGCAGTGTGCTTTTGCAGCCTGAAAGGCCAACAGTGTGCTGGGCTTCATCAGAAGAGATGTGGCCAGCAAGGTGAAGGAGGTGATTGTCCCCCTCCGCTCTGCGCTCATTAAGGTCCTGTCTGGAATACTGCATCCAGGTCTGGTTCTCTGAACACAGGAACGATGTGAGGCTGTTAGAGAGGGTCCAGAGGAGGGCCACTAATATGATCAGAAGACTGGAGCACCTTTCCTACAAAGAAAGACTGAGACAGCTTGGCCTGTTCAGCCTGGAGAAGAGGAGGCTCAGGGGAGACCTCATTGTGACCTTCCTATACTTAAAAGTATCTTATAATCAGGAGAGAAACAGACTTTTTACATGGTCTGATAGTGACAGGACAAGGGGGCGTGGTTTCAAACTAAAAGAAGGGAGATTTAGATTAGAGGTTAGGAAGAAATTCTTTACTCACAGAGTGGCGAGGCCCTGAAACTGACTGCCCAGAGTTTTGGATGCTCCATTGCTGGAGGTGTTCAAGGCCAGGGTGAATGGGGCCATGGGCAAATTCATATAGTGTCTGATTTAGTGGCTGGCAACCCTGCCCATGGCAAGTGGGTTGGACCATGTTGATGTTCTTCAAGGTCCCTTTCAACCCAGGCCATTTCATGATTCTATATTTCTGTGATCCCCTTCTAGGCAGCAGCAGCCCTCTGCTCTCTGAGCTTGATCCTCAGTGACACAGTGCACATTCAAGTTTCCAGCAATATTATCTTTCAGATATGAGGCCCAATGACAAAGTAATGAAAAAGTATATCATCTTTTTTTTGTTGTTGTTGCATGAGGAAAAGCAAGTTTTTTTTTTTTAACCCATATAGGTTTTTGTTTGTTTGTTTTTAAATTTTTTTAATGGGAATCCTTCTGCAGAATATTAATAGGGTAACATTAATTTAAATGGTTTATTGAAGTGAAAAAAACTAGAGTCAATTTCTATTAAGATTCTGCCATTTATAGTGATTCAAGGGAATATTCTACTCTCAGTGCCCCAGGATCTTGGTACATAACATCCTCATTTGTGTTAATGAAAACTTTACCCCTTTGAATTCAAGTGGACTGAAAAGTTTCACCAGTCACACAAGCTCTGTATAAATAAGCAGCGCACAGAAAACACATTCCTTTAAAAGGATTATCACTTTGACAGCTATTCAGTTGGGGTGGCTTTTTCTGTCCCCTGGAATTCCCAGCTTGCCCTCTTAACAGCACAGAAGGTAAATCTGTATAATACTTCGCAGCTGCCTTTATTGGGACCTGACACTGAGCCTACTGGATGTGCTTTCCTGGTACAAAGCACCTCATCAAGTTTCCTGCTCTGGATGCAGTGAATGCAGCTGATGAGCTGTCTTATTAAAAGTTATGAGGAAAGGATGTTCACTTCATTACTTTCTGAACTACTGGATATGCAGGGTGAAATTGCGGAACTGGCCGGTCCCTCTAAGCTCCCACTGTCACACATGCAAGCTGCACTGTCTTGTTTAATAACACACTGATCTCACAGAATTCGTGATCATTTTGTTTATTTGTTTATTTAGTGGATTTTTTTTCTCCATCAGTCTTGCCTTGTTATTTCCTCTTCACTGCAGAGCAAACTTGAGCTGTCCCACTGGCACCAAGCACACTGGGCAAGCTCCCAGGGGTCTTAGGCTTGGTTTCTGCCACCTCTCTACCTGTAGTGGTGGGAAGAAGGCCAGCAGCCTTCACCCTGCCTGCCTCAGAAGTAAACAAGCCATGTTTGCTGGGGAGTTCAGTAGGCTGTGTGAGATGGAGAGAGGCTGAGGCTGCAGGGGCTAAGGGCTGTGAGGGACAAGGGAGGGCTGGCATGGCGCCTGTACTGAGGAGACCAGATGTGGGAAGTGCTGCATGGGGAGCTGAGACCTGGGAGTCCCACATGCTTCCACGCCATATAGCCTCCCTGAGAGAGGAAGAGAGGCAGGGATGAGAGCAAGAGCATCACAAAGAGAGGTACCTGGGCCAGGGGCAAGGCCAACGGCTGTCTAAGCTGATGCCACAGAAGTAAATGGAGGAAAGCAGCTTTTTTAAAGAAGGGGGTACAAAGGCTTCTGTGCTCAAAGTTGAAGTAGGTCAGCCTCAGCAGTGCCACGTGTGGAGCATGTACCCATTACTTTCCTGTTGGTATGAGGACAATTCATTTTCTTATGTGGTTCAGTTAAAAACTGCAAATAAATTGCCTTTTTTTCCCACTACTCCATTGAAGCAAAGGACTTCTTGCAAGCAGCCTGCTTTGGAAAACTGCTGGCACTTGGACTGGAAGAAAACAATTAAAAGATGCAGTAAAAATTGACAAATCTTGGTGTGGAGAGCTGAAAATACATTACAATCCCAATTGAACTATAAATAAAAAACCTAAATTAAATAAATCTTGTACAATTATAGATTAAAATATATTTGGCTTTAATGACTTAGCATATGGGCCTTGACTGTGGATGTGTTTGCTGAGACCACATGGCTTGCACAGGGATGTAGTCATAAACAAGCTAATTGCTGCTGCTAGGCTATACAGCTTTGTGGAGGGCTGCAGGTCTTCTGGTAACTGGCTACCACTGCTTCACAGGTGCTGCTCTCCATATGAACTTCCAGCCATGTAGCTTCAGTAGCAGCAAGCAGCGTCAATAATGGGCTCTGAGTGGGAAAGAAACCCAACCCAATAAAAAAAAAAGCCCCCGGGGGAGCATTATCAGCAATTGCTGTCATCAGATGTTTGGAAGCTGCCACTCTTTCCTATCACCCGCAGGCTGCAGCTGCATGCTGGGCTCCATGAGCTGCAAGGTAGCAGGGTGCCAGAGGTTGGGCTAGGCCGTGATGGCACACTCCTCTGTCACAGCTCAGAGTGGGAGTTGGGCAGTCATGGGGTGCTGGGTGGCAGAGAATTTTGGAGAGGGAGGTGGCAGAGGCAGTGCACAAGCACCATGCTCATCCCAGCGAGTGGAGGACACCATCCTCCCCTCTGGGATGATAAGTAGGGATCAAAATATTTTTTGCAGCCACCGCAGTTAGCAGCTGGGCCAGCTGCCTCAGCAGCCACCACCTCTCTATGGAGATGGTGGGGAGTGGGTGCAGATCCAGAAAACTTGACTGGCACTGGTGTGGCTGGCCCCAGACATTCGCTGTGCTCCCACTGACTGCCCCCAGAGCTGACAGGGCTTTCCAGCTCTGTGTTTGGTAGGCCATGCTATCACCATGGCGCAGTAACTTCAGCTGTACTGCACCGCCCCTCTGAAGGCAGGGCTGAGCCTTAGCACGGAAACAAGAAAAAACATCCCAGGAAGCTCACTTTGGTGACAGGGTAAGCTGGAGCACAGCTTCCATTACACATGTAACTGGGGGAGATCTAGCCCAAATGAAGGCTGTCTTCCCCAGGGCATGGGCCCTGTGGTGAACAGCAGCACTATGGGAAGAAGATCCTGCAGCTGTTCCCCTCTATACAGCTGTTTCTGGGTCAGTATCTCACTCACACTTCCTTTCCACCCTCTAGTCAAACTTGGCTGAGGTAAAAGCATTCATGTTACCAGGGAGGAGAGAGTGAGGCAGAAGTTGTATGCAGGCAATCCCATACTATGCATACAGTCAGATGGCGTAACACTCATTTCCTTGGGAAACCAGGCTTGAAAGAAAACAGCAAACTATTTTTCAGGCTTCCAGCTCTCTGTTTCTCTTACTTGGTTTGAAAGTTGTGGTAGCCTAAAACAATCTCTTTGCTACACCTAGGAATTTACTTGTTATGTTTTCTTTGAATAGCATTTTTTAAAAGATCTTCGGATTAAAAAATGTAGCATGTATTTTTTTTTTCTGCTTTCAGCGACTGTTTTCTGAAAGATCTTAAGTTGATTATATCAAGATTGTGATTACTTAGTGGCTTGACTAAAGCTATTTCACAAGTCAGGTCTGATGTGTTACTTTAAATTAAGATGAGTTCTCTCACGTTTTGTAGGAAAAAAATGATCTAAAAAGCAAGTATTCTGTGTCAAAAAATTGCTCCTTGAAAACTTGTCATATCATGACGCATGACTGTACTTTGCCAATTGTTTATTCACCCACTATTATTGTGTTATTAGATGTAGTTGACCCTTTGATCTCACTGAATTAGCACTTTTACTGATCCAGAGACTGTGAGTTTAACCCTCTTGCTTGTTGATGCTGTTTTCCTATGGCTTGGCATTTGTAATCTGCAAATTATTGCTATGGCTTATTCATTTCTAAAATATTTTGAATTGATTCTTTGACAAGTTCTCTGTGACTCAACAGCTCTTTCACTGTATAGCTTAGCTCTTAGGGCTTGCAATAATGTAGCAAAAGGTTCACATGTATTTTGGCAAATTACCATCTTTTAGAAATGAATACTTTAGAGTCTTAAACATTGCAGGAAAAAAAAAGGACATAGCAAAGCTTTTTCTGGTCTGCATCCAGCCTAAGGAAAACACAAACGTTTCAGGGTAGAATTTAGAGGTTAGGAAACTTGAAACGTGGTACACCTCTTGACCTGAATTCTTGTAAGCCAATAAGTGGTGTACATACATCCTAATGAATTTCTCCAGCTACAGTTTACATCTCAATCATGTTGCATCTACCACTGGAATTGGTGGACACTGACTGCTGTGGCAGGTCAAGGGCCTGGCATTTGTTATTCTTATCTTAATTATGAGACTGATTCAACAACATATAGTCCAGTTTCATACCAGCTCCAAAGCTTGTCGGATTGTGATTACAGAATTCATTAGACTAGGAATTCACTAGACACGGACCAAAATGGAACTCACTGAGTGTAAAGTTATGTGAATGGACTCCAGTGGGCATGGGAACAGGATGGAAAATTTTACGTAGCAACTGTAATGTTTTACATCATCTAAAATAACTGAGGAGCTCAGAAATAATTTTTTAAGTCCAAATTTCAGAGTCTGTCTTTTTTCAGTCTATAGGAGCTATTTTGTACAAAAATATTTGATGCCTCCCAGCCTCTCTCCTAAATCACTGAGAAATGTATGTCATTATGGCTTAGTGTCAATTAGAGGATCGTATTATCTGTCTGTTGTATATTCCAGTACAAGATGCTTTTGGCGAAGCACTTAGGACAGGACTTCCAGAGAAACACAGTCTCTGTCTCAGTCCTTAGTCTTAGAAATTTTAATTCGAAAACTGCGTGCAACTTTGATGCTACAGTTTTTTAAAATTTGCTTTGAAATAAACACAAAAGACAGGAAATTTTAAATTGCAGAACATAGAGAGGTGTGAAATTATAAGAGTGCTTTGAATTTTTAAGCTCACTTTAATTTAAAAGACTGAAGTCCTCTAAAAACTTCTAAGTGGCATAATAATTTCAAATAACTTCATACTGCACATGTCCAGAGCTCTGATAATGTCCATATTCAACTGCTCTTTTTTTTCTTTACCCCAATAACATAAAACCACTCTCTGTAATGTAGAGTGTATGATTTACAATTACTGTAGCACTTCAGATTTTTCTGTGAAACATGGCATGTGTGAAACAATTCAAATTCTGTTATATGCAGTCAAAATATATTGGACAAATTGAATACAATTTTGTAAACTCAGAAAACTTCAGGTGATTTTAAGACATGATTAAAATAAAATACAAAGATAAGGAGGGTAGCTGCATAAAAAAAGCATAATCTTGGAAAGAAAGAAAAAGATATATCATACACAGCTAGGCTACTTCACTGGCCTAAGAAAGGGAAGGTAAGAAGCAGAAACTACAGTTAGTGAAAGAATAGATACCTTCTTAAGGCATGAGAAAATGAGTTGGCAAGATGAACTCATTTTCTTTGTACTGTGATAGAAGTGGGAATACCAAAGGGCCTTGAACTTAGCCTCCTAACACTCAGGTTACTCTGTTAAACTCCGCTGGGTATTCATGAAATAAGATGGAAAGATATCCAAATGCTGGTTTTACAGATAACCATATTTTCATTTTTCTCATAAACTGCATAGTCCTCATTTTGGCCTTTTCTGCTGACAGTAGAAGACTGATCAAGAATCTTTCTGCTCCAGCACTTAAAAAACCCGTTTCTGCTTTTTAGCATGAAATTTTATCTAGTTGTTTGTTCTTGTTAATATAAATGGCTCTTCTTTTTACCTGGTATTTACACCCTGCCCTCTTGTCACACATTTATACAGCACAATTACACTCCCTTTCAGCTCTCATTTCCTTGGATATGGAACTAAGCTGTGTTAAGCTACCATCATAAAATCCACAATTTCCTTCTCTGCAAGCAAGGGCAACTGTTCTTTGAATTTGTTTTCTTGTCCATGGGCAACCAAACTACATACAATGCTCTGAATGAAGGCTGGGTTTAATTTTGGGAAGCATTGCTGGAGCTGCCCAAGATCTCCTGGAAATGACTCATCTGATAAATCTTGGAATCATGTTTGATCTTGAAAGTCTGTGCACCGACTTAGAAAGTATCTTTACATTGTTGCTTGGTCTCACTTTATTTCCCAATGAAAAATCTTTTTGCTATTTGCTTTCATTTTGCAAAGTCCAAGTTAGCTTGACCTTTGGTGTGTCTGACTGTGTACCCAAGCCTCCTGATACTAAAACATGCATTTTTTAGGTCTCCATTTTTTGCTCTTCTTTGGAAACTCCCTTCTGGCTTCTTTTCTTACTACTGGCATCACTTATAACATCACTTTTCATACTGGAAGATGGAGGTTGGAGCAGCAGGAGCAGGGGGATTGTGGTGGAGTGGTTAGGGATGAAGATAACATTGAGTCCTTGAGCCCCACATCAGCAGCAGGCTGCTCTGGAGAACATGAGCAACCTCAAGCAATGCAGGAAGTTCCAAAAAGGGCACTTGATAATTGCCATGTGGCAAAATGCTCAGAAAGCTTCAGTGATTAATTCTCCACTGAGATTTGTTACCACTTCAATGGAATTAGCTATACAGGGTATTTTGCTAAGCTCATTGTTGGCCATTGTGGGATGCGCTTCACCTTGGACAGAGCTATCATAAGATTAGCAATGTATTGCTGGGAGAATTGAAATCTAGCTTGAACTCTTGAGAAACAGGGAGGCTATAATGGGGATTCTTTTTTGGCTGATGTGAAGAAGTTGCCACCTGAAAGCAGGGCAGCACTGGGCACTTGGATCCTATGGAGACTACAGCCTACAAGCAGCACGTAGCTGCCTTGGTGCTTCTATGACAGCCAGGACTGTAAGCAGCAATGCTTATTTGCTCTGACTGTCATTTTGTGTTCTTCTTTACAGAGAGGTTTCAGCTAAAGGTCATAGGAGAGCCACTATATATTTTTTCTTCAAACAAAATCAATTGAAGGACCTAGAACACAATAAGTTATGTTGCAGGGTTGCACTTGCATGTATTCCCATTGGAGACCTATCAATGTGAACTAGCACTGTTGGGAAATCTCTCCAGCTACCACAGTTAATCAATATCTGTTCATTATACTCTCTCTGATGAATATGGCTAAGGTTTGGGTAAGCATGAGTCAGGTGACTTAAAAATAACAGCACCTCACATAAGATCAATAAAGGGCAGGTTTTCTCTAGTATTACTCTGGGCAAACTAATGTAGTTTTTATCTCCCCTCTTCTTCCTACCTCTTGCTCATAGTTGGTATATCAACATCACTGTAGGAGTGGCTTTATTAAATTAGTAGCACTTAATCTACTGTCACTCTGTCAACTTGCAGGCAGTGAACAAGCAGACAACAAGTTTTCAAGTGGCCCAGTGTGCCTCAACTGGCTCTCACCCAGGCAGTTAGCTCAGAACTGTGCCAAAAACAGTCTTTATGGGTGCCTGCTAATATTTCTGCACTGAGCATGAAAACCCTATGCTAGAAAAGATTGTTTGAGGGGAATTCATGCCAATTATAGATGTGTTATGACAGATGAAATGATTATAATTATGCTTGGCTTCCATGCAGAACTACATTAACACATCTATGACATTTAATAACATGGGAGGATAACCACATGCCTCAACAGAGGTTGACTTTCCACAAAGTTGCTTAACTTATATATTTTTCCTTCCTCAGTCTTCCTCCCACCCACTGAAATTAAGAAGACCTGCATTTGCTTGAAGCACTTTGAGGAAAAAATAAAAAATAAAAAAGGGAAGGGAAGGGAAGAGAAGGGAAGGGATGGGATACATGAAAGTGAGAAGAAGCGGAAGGAAGAGAGGGAGGGGGAGGGTAGAAGGAGAAAGGAAGAAGAGTGTTGGCATGTGAATTAATTACATGAGGCTAACAACTCCAAGTCATTAACAGATTCAAGGCATCCGGCTCCTTGTTGGGCTTTTTAGAAAGTCACTCAGACTGAATAAACAGTTAGTGGACCTGTGGAGGACAACTTTTATCTATATGGCCCGTGCCTATTAGCAGACAGGTTATATTAAAGCTAGGGAAAATCTGGACTGGAAGGTGAAGCCCTGTTTCTGGAGTTTAACCGTTTGCAAAAAAAAATGTTATTTGTTCATGCTGGGAGAGCTGTAAAAAGATAACTTTGGGAAAGTACTAAATCCATCAGAGAGTATTACCAGCCAACCAACCAAGCACTTTCCTCAGACTTCCAGTTCGCAGTGCTTAACAAATTCTAGCTAATTGGCCTTCACATTCTTTTCTTTCTCCATCCCTACATCCTTTATGTACACCACATTCAGCTGGTGAGTTCAGTTGCCTCCATTCTGCTGATAAGGACATGTGCTGCAACAGTCCTTTTTGAATTCTACTAAATACTGAGCAGTCTCTTTCCACCCCAGCCAACCTGTTAGAGAAGGGCTCATTTGCAAGCAGATATCCATTCCCTTTGAGCTAAACAGGACTGTACATGCACTTAAAGTTCAGCACAGACAGAGTGCTCAGCACCTTGCCAACACGGAACCCATAACAGGACAAGTTGCCTTTTGCCATTCTTTTTAGAATGAGTTAATGTGAATCATATTCCATCACACTGACTCACTTAGGTTTGTAGTGTGGCTTCTTTGTCCCCCTGAGCACAGTATTCACAGGAATATCCTGCTGAGAGACATCCCTTCAACTACTTATTTCTGTATTGGTAAGAAGTGCAGTATGGAGAACATCACAAGAACCACAGAAGCTCAGACTGAAGAAGAACTATTTACTCCAGAAGAATCTAGCTCACAACCTGCCAGCTACAGTCACCCCTTACAAGAAAATGTGAGAAGAATTAATTAAAAGACAGTACTCTATCTTAGAAGTAGGACTTAGAAATGGGATCTCCCCATTACACATCTATGCCAAAGAGGAGCAAGAGGGCAGTGACAAGAATTGGAAGGTGAATCTTCTGGTGGTATGTGCTTACAGCCCAGTCCTAGATCAGTAGGCAGAGGCCAGCGGGGAAACACATTTGGCCAGCATGCTCACCTTCACAAAGCACGAGAATGCTCCAACTCAAACAGAGATTAATGAGCTGTGTGACTGCTTTGAAAAGCAAAAGGGAGGGTGACCTGTGCTAGGACACTAAGTTCATTTTATAAGACCTTTTACTTCAATTTCTCCGTCTGTCAGATATTCCAAGTGTGAGCAATGCCAGCCTTAGGAGGCTTTCACAGATGTTTAAATGACAGACTCTGGATGCCAAACGTTTCAGGGCAAATGTGCGCAAGCCAGAGAAAAAAAATACTGTTATGTATCCCCTCAAAATTTTTCAATATTCAATTTCAATAAAATAAGCAAATTTTTTAAAAGAAGTTTGTGGCTCTTAAAATAGAAGGAAATGAGGGGAAAGAAAAAGACAGAGAAAGAAAAGTCAGTGACTGATAAATCTTTAATATAAAAATTGTACAAGAATTTTGATACAAATTACAGGAGGTATTTGGACAAAGTATGAGTAAAACTCCATTTATATCCCCAAAACCTTATGCATTTTATGCAAAAGACATACTGTAGGACAGTTACAGTACAGAAAATACAAGAAAAGAAATGTCAAATTAAAAACAGGGGTTTTAATTCCCTCAGACTACTAATGGAAAAAACTTGTTTAGAGTACATACAGTATTTATGAAGCTACCAATGTCACGATTATTAGATCAACATGATGCCGTTTTTCATATCCCCTTGTACAGCTATGTTCCATTGTGCATGCTTTGGTTCTGCGGGCAGGACAGTGGAGCATTCACCTTTTGCTCACATGAAGAACAAACTGAAAATTAAACGCCTCATCCGTTCCAGATGGAGAAAGGCCCTTGCAAAAATATCCACTGGGCCCCGACTCCCCACGGCCCTGTGCCCATCGGGTGCTTAGCGACACACTGTGACACAGCCCGCTGACATGAGCAGCTCTGCAGGACAGCAGTGAGCTTGCCGTCCTCCCGCTGGAGCCCCCCCTCCACTGGCTCAGCTCAAGCAGCACAGCGCTGCGTGGCACCGAGCTGGCTGTACTGCTGTGCTGAGGGGACCCTCCCACAGAGAGAAGGGTTTCCAGGCTTTTTGTCTCTGCAGCCAAACCCACCACCAGCCCGCTGTGGGTGACCAAATGCGTGAAGGTTCAAATCCAGTTTTTCTCAGCTTACATCTCCGTGTGGACCCTGAGCCAGGTCCTGATCTCTCCAGGTCCACAGCAGATGGCTGCATGGGAAACTGCTATGTTTCTCGGCCCACGTGACCTTCTCAGCCAAAGCTGTTAAAATCACAGCTGTGTTGATGATCAAGTGCCCTCAGCAAAACAAAGAAACTCCAAGCCCATTTGATTGTGGGGATGAGCCCACTACAGTGAGATAGTCAGAGGTACAAACAGGTCGTGATGACCTGCTCGTGGGTGAATAAAGATGTGTGGAGGTTTGGCCAGGCTAAATTTTGACTGTGCTCAGGGGGTCAGGATGGCCCGCTTGCACACCTGTTTCACATGCACTGAACTGGTACACGGAGTCCTTCTTACAGATAGGAAGAGAGGCAGGAGGCATGGATGAGAGAGAGACGCTGCCCATTGAGAAACTGCTGCATTATGGAAAGTAGTCCCATACAACATAGGAACCAAAGTTTGCACAAGAAAAAGCAGCATGCTGAATTTCATATTTATAAATAGCTAAATGAGACACACACACGCACAACAGTGTCCATTTTATTCATCTTGTCACTTTACAAATGGTGACCATTTTCACAGATGGAATGCATAAGACTTTCCAAAATGGAGAATATCAGGAGGGTGTGTTACTTTTCTAGAGAAGTTTTGTAAGAGATTCTCTTAGAATGAGAGGTGGGGACAGGTGAAGAAAATGAAAAAAACTAAGACAGTGACTGAAGATCATACAAGAGTTCATAAAAAATAATGACAATAAAAGAAATCAAAATGTAAAACTACGATCTGAAAAAAATAACAAGCAACTCAGACTTAGTCTGTACAGCTTAAGTGGCCCTATTAATTTCACAGGTCATCAAACAGACCAAGAGGAGCAGAGCCAGGATCCCAGTGCCTGTGGCTGCAAAACCGTTCCACCACCAGGCGACGGGACATGGTCTGGTGCAGGGCTGTGGGGACGCAGTGTGTGATGACATGGGTACATGGGGATGTGAGCACACAGGGACATGAGAACCTGGGGGCACGAGGACAGAGTGCCCGTAACTGCTGCTGGCTGCTGGTAGGAACGTGCACCACTCCCCAGCTGGGATGCGGACACATGGCTGTGCCGCAGCTCCCACAGAGCCACAGTTCACAGTCTCGTGCATTCCGTAACAGGAGCGGACAGGTTGTGATTAACTATTGATGAGTTTGCCATCCTAACTGCGCATTATCCTCTGATCATTCCCAACCCTTTGTTTGACAACGGATGCCTTATAAAATCTTTATGCATCACTTAGCTAGTCTCGCTCTCTCTTTCTTCTCTAGAAATATAATTGCCCTGGATGCTTTCTTCCATTTTCCTGAAGTATTTTTCTCCAAAGGTTTGAAGAGAGCAGGATGTGAAGTTTGTGGAACATCTGAACAAACCTCTCTACACATTAGACATTTGCTTAGTCAAGCTTCTTGTGTTATTAGGTGCCTAAGAACAAACATACATATCAATAAATGTATAAAAATGACATAATTTTGCCCCTTTATAACTCCCATTTTACCGTCATTATGTCCTCTTTCCACTTCCTGTCTGTCTCTCACAAGCATATGCACGAGAAAAGGACACAAATGGTTGGTTTGACTGGAAGAGGCCAGGTTTCCACAGCCAGCCCCAGAAACAGGGAGGGGCAGGGCAGTGGAGCTGATGGCTCTGGCCTTGGTGAGCATTGTATATATGTGGAGCTTTTGGGAGAGCAGAGCCTGAGCTCAGCCTTTACACCTCCAACACAGACATCTCTCTCTCCTGCACCAGGCCTCGAGAAGTTGCCTCCTGGCTTCAGCCCTTGTAGCTTCTGATGCACGTAGAGGGAAAAGGAGGGAAAAGATCACTGGCCTTGGTCTGACTGGTAAAAGGCCTTGGCATATCGTAGTGGGTACCATCACCTTTGATGCAGTAATTACCAAGCAGCCCTGGAAAGAGATTAAGCATCCAGAACTGGGAAATAGGAAATACTGTCCACTAATGTAATGAATCACCTAAGGGTATGAAAAATAAGGAACTCCCAAAAGGCTGTGTTTAGATCTTAGGGGCCTGGCATTTTTCTGAAAGCTGCCTCCTTATGTATTGCACGGGCAATACCGGTTCGATCCACAGCGGGCAGCACTCAGGGCACCAATGGGACTTGGTACTAGAGTCCCAGCACAGAAATCCTGCTGGCTGGTTGAGGAAAGCAGGTCTCACTGACTTCTCAGGCTACGTGATCTTCCAGTGACTGTTGGACAGCCAGCGAGCGGCTCTGACTGACCCACGTACCATGTGGAGGAAGGAGGGTGGTGGGGCCGGCAGATGGACCTTTCACGTGTGCAGGACTTCTTCAGCAGGGTGCATGTGCCCAAGCCGCTTCCCCTCTCAAACTCTTCCTCTCCAGAGTGCTTTGTCTGAAAGGCAGTGCTGGAGCTGGTGCTTTTGGCAGTGTTCTTGTTAATGAAGAGATAAATCAGAGCGGAGCAAATTCCTCCTTGTATGAGGGCAGCAGATTGTGTCTCAGATACATCTCCCTAACACTTCGCAGAGGTTCACACTGACCTCAGCAGGAGATGTTCCTGTCACAGCAGAAAGAATATCTGGAATTGGCATTCACCATTGGAATTTGAGGGAATGGCTTTGCTCTGAAATTTGCCACGGGATGGGCTAAACCAGAAAAAGATAAGATTACATGTCCTGTTTGCTGCTGAACCCACAGTCAGACCTGCAGCGAGTCTGTACGTCTATTTCTAGCAGGTACAGTATGGCTTATGCCAATACAAAGCAATTAGTTGCTACATAAGCAGACAAAAGTGCCGTCACAGACAGCATTTCTCAGCTGACCTTTTGTTAAGAAGCCATCTTGTTACTGTCTGCTTGATAGCTCGATAGAGCAGCCAGTGGCAGCCTTGGGCTTCCCAAAGACAAATCGAAGCACTCCAGATGGGACTTCCCTTCACTCACTGCAGATGTGTGTGTGTGTACGTGTGCGTGTGTGTCAAGGAACAGGGAGGGGAAGTCTGGTTCTTATACTCAATTTCCCCTTCACAGGGGATAAACAGGCAATTACGCATCCTTTTATATTTGATGGCCAAGTGCTGAACTTGAAAGCACACTATTAGTTTGTGTCCCTTCAGGGCCAGTGCAATAAGTAGCCAGGAGAGCTGGGGCTAAGCAAGAGAGGGTGTTGTCTGCTGTTAGTGTGACAGTCTTGTCAGCAGCATTCACATTACTGGAAGGTAATAAAGTGACAAGTAAGTTATTAGAAAGATATGAGGTGAAATTGAACTGAAGCATCTTGCTGCTCAGCTAGTTGTTTTTTTTTTTTTTTTCCCCTCTTTGTAATGGGCCACTATTTGTTACAAACCAAGCCTTGTCTTGAGATCTTATATAAAAAAAGAAATATTTATTCTTTGCAGGAAAGGTCACATGAATTTACAACACCACACTTTAAAGGAGAGGAATGGGAAAATAGTTTTATGACAACTACAGCTGCTATTAAAAAAAAAATACAGTGTCATCATAATGAACAATAATACTGGCAAAAGTCAGAGGACTTGTCAAAAACATGTCCATTTTTTAACCCTTCCATGGCCAAGAAATGCTTTCTTTTCAGTGCCAATACCGAACATAACAGCAACAGTATTGAGATATACACGCTCAGTATAAAAATCAAAGCTGTCACTCAAACTGTCATTCAAGATCATGGCTTGACTGCAGAAAACAAGCCACATAAAGACTAGTTAACTACCGATTCAAGATAATATTACTCATGTAAAAAAAGTTGCTGCTTCAGTCTGTTGCAGGCCATTTCAAAGGCAGTGATAATGCTGCTTGGCAAGAAGAGACAGAAACCGTGGGACTGGAACAGACATGTACTTGGGCAAACGTGGGTGAAAGGTTCAGTCCATCATATGATGTTGTTCTAAAGAAAAAAATGGGTATGGAAAAGAGCTCCTTTTATGTCCCTACAGGAGGGGGAGAAAAACCCAACTCATCATGTGGCGACAGCAGGATATGCTGATGCTTATCTTGCAAAGTAGCACGAGAGTCACTGTTTTGTTGAGTTACTATAGTAGCAAAGTAGTGACATAAGAAAAAAAAATTAAGAAGGAACTGGACATATACCAGCTGCCATCATGTGTCTGCCACTCACCTTCTCCCCACAGAGAACTCCTGCTGCCTCCTTGCTCTTACTACAGATGCTTTTGCTGCTTTTTTTTGAAATAAAAATGACTAACTCTGTTAATACAACCCAAAGAGGGACTGACATAAACATTCTTGGGATGAAGAAGGACTAATAATTCCCTTCAACATAACTTGCATCTAACATTTCAAGGAGCATGTGTGCATTTCCCTCCCTTATTCCTTTCCTGGCCACCAAAGATGTGAAAATGTTCTGCAGAATCTGAGTAAAAATATATTCTTAAAAGATGCCGTGTTTTCTGATGGTGGCAGGGATTCCTAACAATCCTGTGAAAAACAGGCCTAAACCACATACTTTCATTTTAAATTACCAAATTCGCAGGAAGAGAAAATTTTGGAACTAAGTCTTGTAAGTGATTCCTGTCTTTGGAACAGATTGAACCATGTATCATTATGTTTCTGATCTTTCCAGATAATCACACAGCTCTTTGTATTGCTGCTTAGGCACATTCCTACCCCACATAATTAGCTATGCTAGATCCTTAACTGGTTTAAGTGAGAAGACTAAAACTCAGAGAAAACTGAAGTGGATGCCTGCAGTCTCATTTCCTATGAGCCGGACTGGACTGGACCAACAGAAATGCTGGCCTCCCCTGGCAGCTGCTCTCCTGTTCAGTAGCTGACTTGATTATTTTTCCTAAACAGTTCCTTTTTTGGGGATGAAATGGGAAATGCAAAGGTGGTGGAAAACAAACTTTTAGAATAGATAGAGAAATAACACTTTCATTTTCAAGAAGGAAGGAAGGAAGGAAAGAAGGAAGGAAGGAAGGGAGGAAGGAAGGAAGGAAGGCAGGAAGGAAGGAAGGAAGGAAGGAAGGAAGGAAGGAAGGAAGGAAGGAAGGAAGGAAGGAAGGAAGGAAGGAAGGAAGGAAGGAAGGAAGGGAGGAAGGGAGGGAGGGAGGGAGGGAGGGAGGGAGGGAGGGAGGAAGGGAGGAAAGGAGGGAGGAAGGGAGGAAAGGAGGAAGAAAGGAAGGGAGGAAGGAAGGAAGGGAGGGAGGAAATACACTGTAGTTTACTCACAGCAAATATAGTGAACAATTTCTGCTATGTAAAGTACCCGGGAAACACAAATTTTATGAGCCTAGGCATGAAAATCCTATAAGACATCTTTCATAGCACTGTGTATGTGCTAACAGCATTTCTAATCCATGCTTTCCAAATTATATCAAGTTCAATTGTGACTCAGTGGCAGAGTGCTTATAGTTTGTGTGTGTTACTGCAGTGTCAGCATGGAGCCAGATGCAGTTTAAGAGACAAAGTTAAAATCTCAGCCATAACAAAATGTATCTGATTGAGATATACAAGGGCTGCTTTGAAAGTAAGGCCTCCTATTTCATTTTCTTTTCCCACACTGTCAGAGGTGGATATTGGTGGTATGGCAGTAGAGGCTGAACCTTCCCACCAATATTTCATCACATGTTGCTGTTTGATAGATGGCAGCAGAGGTGCTATCTGACAGAATGGGGTCTGACATGGAAGTGCATATGAAGCAAAGGTGTGTCACTGAGTTCTTCCATGTGGAAAAAATGGCACCCATTGGCATTCATGGATGCTTGCCAAACGTTCATGGAGACCAAACAGTGCATGTGTGTACAGTGAGGCAGTGGGTGGTGCATTTCAGCAGTGGCGACAGCAACAGCAGGTCACCTCTGCTGGTGCAGATTTTTACAAGCCTGGCAAAAAGGCATAGCTAATGATGGCGGCAATGTTGAAAAGCACTGTTCTGTAGCTGAGAATTTCTCCTGTCATCAAATAGCGTTATTGTGCTCTTTGAATTTGTTGTCGTTTCCAGGGAGATAAATAGGAGGCATTATTTTTGGAGCAACCTATGTAGTTCAGGGAAACTGACTAAATACAGTAAGGTGTGCCAAAAAGTTTAAACTGATACACATTATTTCTTTAATAATTAGGTTTTGGACTAAGATCATATCAGTGATAGCCATATTTTAACAGAGAGAAACACAAACATTTGTGAGATATGACCTGTCAAAAACTAAGCAGTGAGAAGGGCCACCAGTATTATGGATGTTCAAGTCCCGGTTCCCATTCTTGTACTATTACTCTGCTATTTTCCTTCCAAATTATTTGATACAGTTTTTCAAAAATTACTTGGTAATTAACTGACATCACATGCTTTCTTGGAAAAAAAGGAAAAGAAAAAAAAGGAAAAAAAGCTCTCCAAAAGAAAGAAAAATGCTTAAGAAGAAAGTAATTTTGATTCCAGAAGAGATTCAGTATGCAGAGTTATTTTCTTGAAGTAGACAAAGCCTGTTTGATATTTACAGAAAAATACAACTATTTTGAATGAACAAAACAGTAAAATAATGTGAAAAACATGTCACGAATAACTATAGGAACCAAACAACAAAGAACCTCTTCCACGTAAAACGAAGAGTCTCTGTACAACTCAAATTACTCAAATTCAATCAAATTCTTGTTAAAAAAAAAAAACGAAAAAGGACTGGCAGTTTTGCAAACTGAAGGCCTAGCCATGAGGTTATGATGGCATAAGCAACTGTCCAACACTTGTCACCATCACACCATTACAGTCATGCCTTGTGCTGGATTAGTGAGAAGTTTAGTCTTTATGCATGTTGCAGTGTGGGTCTCTGCTGAGATCACTTAGCAATGCTAGCTGTTTTGTTAATTTTGTCAGTAAAACCAAACTTCTACCATCCAGCCTTTTTTTTTTTCATCATCGTTCAGATAATTTCAAGGAATACAAATTCTAACACAGGAACAATTCTGACAAATACAGATTTTCTTAAAGACGCTTGGTAAATAGGATGGAGTGAAATACCACTCAGTTACATGACAGTTTGTGTGCCCTCCTAAAACCAAGACTGTTCTGACATGAGTGTCTCTACCACTGAAAAAGCACTTTGAGTCACCTAGAAATAACAGAGGGAAATACTCTGTCCATAATAAAATTCATACTTGCATGGAGATGGTATTTCCTACAGGGCTTACGCATAATCTGAATGAAGTTTAGGATGCCATAAAAGAAGGATTGCAGGGCGACCTGTGGCAGTTTTTGAAGGTTTGTCCCTGCTCTTTTACTTTTTTTTTAAAGAATCCTGTTTCATTTTGTGTAATGAACAGATTTTTTTCCTATGTAATTAATCTGCTGAATTTATCTGCAGATGGTTTACTTTTCCAAACATTTTTTCCAAAATCATTTGACCTCCAACAGAAAGAGAATGAAATGAGAATGCCGAACCATTCGGTGAGGAATTAATTTATATACCTCAAGTGTTTTTCATTAAAAACAATATTTATTTATAACATACATAGTTCAAAACAGTGTTTTTGTTTTCTTTTGTTTTGTTTTTCCTGTAGAAATCATTCAATTTTTTTGTCGTATTGGTTTTTAGACTTTCTGTCTTGCTTGGTTCCTAGTAGCCTGGGAGGAGGGGCAGGAGTGCAGTGCAGGTAAACCTACAAAAGACCATGTGTTTTAGAGGAATCCACCTTTACTGTTCTGATTTTCCTCTGCCACTAACACACTGAGCTTGCACAACGTAAACCAAAGCAAAGCAGATCTCTGTACTCAATATAACAAGGGAAAATAGTAGAGACTTCAAGGAAAAATAAAAAAAGATGAAAGAAAAGCAGTTAGTGAAACGGCCTTGCTTTTGCTATAAACTTTCTTTTTGTTAAACCGGAGGGTAAACTTTCATTATAGTTTCTGTGGGATCAACAAAAGTTTTCTGGGCTTCACCAGTGCACAGAATCAAAAAATGATCAGAGGCTTGTAACCCATAGAAGCACAGTGAGAGTTAACTTAGAAAGATTTTTCTCTTCTTTTCTACAGCTGAAAATACTGATTTATTAGCTATTGATTGCTGCTTTTGGAAACAAGAGTACTGAAATGCATAAAGAGTACTATAAAAGAGGAAATCCATATTAAGAGGTTCCTCTAGAAAAATGTAACAGGAGTAAGTACTGATGTGGACATAAAGATAAGAATGATCAAAATGCGCAACAAATCAAAACAGCCACGAGCTGAAGCATAGGAGCATTTCTGACTCTGGGCTCATATTCTGGGTCAGTAAGTACAGAAAAGGAACACATTCTCAATGAACAAATATTTTATTGGATGCTGAAATATCCCTTCTTTTTCGAGTTCTTGTTTTGCTTTGTTTTTGCCTTTGCTTTTGCTATTCTTTCTGTACGGAAGAGTCTACAACAATGGTTTTGGCTGTAGACTGAATGTAAGTAAATACCATCGCTCAGTCAGTATGTTGTGGTAACGCAGCCTGCCAGTGTGGTTTACCAGCTCGAGCAACATGTGTAAACACCGGAAACAAAAACGATTCAGAGGACAGCTTCTCGTTCTCTCTGCCTTTCTCAATGGCTAGCTCCTTCTGCCTCTCCTGCCCATGCTCTTTCTCTTGCTGGCTTTATTTCTTGGGCTTTGATTCTTTTCTGACAAACCACGTGGGTGAAACACAAAACATAAACACAACTAGAGATCCTTTTTTTTTTTTTTCTGATCTGCAATTTATCCAAAGGGAAAGTTACCCAATAAAAATTCCAGCAAGTGTTCTCAGAGCTTCTAAGTGCTTCTGCCTTTAACATCTTTTGATTGCTTCTATAAAACATGCCTTAATCATACTACAGAACTTTCCATTGCAAAAAAAGACAACTTTACAGAACAACATAGTTAACATAGTTAACATTATTTCCCTGTTCCTTTTTTTTTTCTTTTTTTTTAAAAACACCACAAAAAATCCAGGCCATAGTAAGAAGCACACAAAATTATATTCATCTTTGTTCCGTGACAAGTAGTATCAGCATTTATATCCCCAAATATTATGCATGTTCAACAAAAAAAAAAGTTTACACCAATTCACGTGACACAATTCTGTTTTTTTCTTTCATGTAATGTATTATATACGGAATGAGGATGCTCTATTGTTTCTAGTAATAGTTGGCACTTGAAAAAAGCACCAAGAATTCTGTATTTCACTTTACCCCGTTTCCCTCCCCAGTATTTTTTACTGTAGTCCAAAAACTACAACTGTGGTTATGGTGAATAAGTAACTACATTTTCTTTTGTTCAAAATGTGTGCAAAGTTGGCACTTTTGTATTAACACTAAACACTAATACTCTTTGTTTGGCATTCATGCCCTCATACTGACCAGACCACTTTTATCTAAGTGTATTTTTTTAAAGACACTTACTGAAAGTATGGCAATAGTTTAAGAACAAAAAAGCATGGATATTATTACACATCCCCTCGTAGTGTACGAAAAAGTGCATGACTGGATTTATGTAATAGTACAAGACAAAAAAACGGTATCAGATCAGGTACTGTAAAGCATGCCAGCACCTCTGTATTACTTATATCTAGCAGGTAGTTAAAACAAGACCGTGGTTCTTTTAAAAATGTGCATTAAAGCTAACATAAATGAGTAGAACTAGCCAGCAAACTATTTTTCCTGCTTATCTAACAGCTGAATGTAACTGTAAAAATTAAGCAAAAAAAAAAAAAAAAAAAAAAAAAGTTAAACCACCATCAATACAATTGTTTTACATCAAAGGCCTGTCAAGGCTCAATATATATATACAAGTGTAACAGCCATGCTTAGTAGAACGTTATCCCCAATGCTTAGAAGACACAAAGACAACTAAGTAGTTTTTTTTTTTCTTTTTTTTCTTTGCTTTTTTTTTTTTTTCTTTTTTCTTTTTTTTTTTCAGGTGAAAATCATGGGTAGAACAAATTGTCTCTTTGGAGATGACCAAGAACATTCTAACAGAACTAGGGACAACTGCACATTTTCTGTAGGTTTGTTTTTTGTTTTTTTGTTTGCTTTTTATTATTATTATTTTTTCCTTGAAGGGTATCTCACCCCGGATTGAAGATCCCACCTTTTTGTTTCTATCCCCCCCCAAAAAAAGAAAAAAAATAAACCAACGACCAACAAAGGGAAAAAAAGCACCTGGTGTTTCTTTCTTTTGTTAAAAAAGAAAAGAAAAAGATTATATATATATGTATATTTATATATATATATATATATATATATCAAGGGAGGCTGTATATGGCAGTTCAAATGTGGTGGGCCCTCTCTGAGAGCTGGCATTAATGCCGTGTCCATCCTTGAACTAATCTACTGAAGTGAAGGGAATGTTTTTATGCAGGTTGGGATTCTGACTGTGCCGGTTTCGGCTACGGACAGAGGAGAACATCATGTTGCACCCAGGGACTTTGCATTTGTGCATCTCTCGCAAGTGCACTGTTTTATAGTGCACTCTGAGGGTTCCCTTGTTGCTGTACATTTTGTGGCAAATGTTACACATTATCCCACCGTTGCTCACCGAAACACTGTTGAACATGAGGGATCCTGGGACATCAGTGCCCATACCTACAGCTAAGGCAGGGGCATCTGCTTTGTGGGCAGATTCCCCGCTGTCACTTGCCCCATCGACGTCATCCAGGAGAATGCCCTCATCACTTCCTGCATCAGATTCTCTTGAGGAATGGATACTGCTGCTGGACTGGATGCTGGAGGTGGTGCTCAGATCTAGAACCATATAGTCTTCTGACATGACCCTGCCGTACCCATTCATATGGGAATCCTCAGTACCAGCAGGCGAGGAGGTGTCTTCCCTTATGTCAAGCCCCATCTGATGCTGAGCGCCATATATCTTCACCAAAAATTCATCGCGAAGGTCCTTACTAAGAGAAGGCTGTGAGGAGTCCAGGCCCATGTCATCCAGTTCTTTGGTCAACAGTTTACGGTGCAGGTTTATATTAGCACTGTGTCTGGGAAAGGAAGAGGGAAGGGAAGAAAGGAAAAATGTACAGTATTTTTGATTAAAAGTCGCCAAGCACCAAACCAAAATTCTGATTTAGCAATAACATACAAATATCCCCTACTCGTGCTTCTTGGAAAATTCAGTCTTGTTAAAATTGAACAAGTCCATTGAACAAAACAAGTCAAGCAAAATAAACCCCCATATCACTTCTCAGCTACTGCTCCTCAAAATTCATCCCCAACAGCAGCTAAAGACCCCCGCTGGCCTCCCTAAAAATCTCTCTCTGGAGAAAATAGTATTAATATCTGGAATGTCTGTGTACATTCGTATCTGTATCTCTATATCCATACCTATATCCAGATCTTTATATATTTATACATATATACATATGAATATGTAATATACATACATATGTATTCACATAACTGTGTAAGTGAAAGATAGGAGGAAAAAAAAAAAAAGCAGATACATAGTCAGAGGTCCTGATTCTGATAATTTAATTCTGGTATAAAAGGGATTCAGAATCAGGCCAAACCATCATGGAGAAGACTTGAAGGGTTTTAGGAAAACAAGTCTCTGAAATTCACATGTAAGCTTCTGAAAATCTTAGCCAAAGTCACTGGTTCCATCCTTCTGGGAGGACACTGCCAGTCCTCACTGTATTCTTCCCAGTACAGTGCCTGATACAGTGCTGAATGACCCAAGCAATGTAATTTTCAGAAAAACAAACAAACAACAAAAAAACTGATGGCAATCAAAATTTTGCCCCAAATCAATCAAAACACTTAACCATGGGCTTTGGCTTAGGTATGTGCTGAAGTCACTGTGAGTGCTCAAGAGACACTGGAAAAGCTGTCACTGACGTCAGTGGTCTTTGGACCAGATCCCAAGAGCTGCAAGTTAAAATATTCTCAAGTGTTTTACAGGATCAGGGCCTTTGTTCTCAAGAAGTAAAGCTCCACATTTGCAAACAAACATAAGCCTTTGGGTTAGTAACTGTGTAAAACAGCGTATTATTTTAAATGCTGCATTCTACTCTCCACTTTTGACATTGGCTTTATTTATCCATTGCAGTAGAACCTCACTGATTTGCAGCAGTGGCAGGAAACCCTCTTTGAAAAACGGCATTTTTTAGATTAAGAATGCAACCAACAAACATAGTCATCAAAGACCTCTGACCACAGAACATGCTCTTTTCGTTGAAGTGCTTAATGATGAGAAATCAGTACAAAGTTTTCGGTATTAGAAAACTTTAGTGTTCGGTATTCAGAATGTGCACCATTACCGAGGAAATGACAAATATTTATTTGGTTTCTTGGGAGGGTGACTGGATTTTCCAGTCAGTAACAAAAGAATTAGCGAAGTTCTACTGCGTAACATTCTTTGCAAGCTAAGGACCCAAACCCGCAATTTACAACATGCAGACTCACCAGTCTGTCTGCCCATTATAAATTGCAGATCAGAGCCCAAATGTAGGAAGGAAAGGAAAGAGGGGATGGGGGAGGGGAAGAGAGAGAGAAAGAGAGAGTTTTAACACAAGAATACTTTAATTTGCAAGAAAGCACTAGGCATAAAATTGTCACTGGAAAACATAACAATGATTAAATATTTTACAGACATTTAGGTCCTACTGTAACAAAAAAAAAAAAAAAAAAAGGGGGAGAAGGGAAACAATAGCTATTAGCAGTATTTCCTTATCAGAAGCTTTTGTTTTAAGAAACCCTTGGAAACATACCTCTCAACCAGCTGAAGTTTCAAACATGGTACAGCAATACAATGCAGACAAACAGGGAAAATGTAAATGTAGGCAGTTAAGTATATCCGGAGTACATTTTTATGCCACTTATTTTGTGATTCATCTATCTGTTGATCATAATTTATGGTAGTAAATAAAGATAAAAAAATAGAAGTGATCCATCCCACTCACCTGCAAGTGCAGGTAACTGTTCTCTGACATAAAACTGATGTTGACCTGCAGTTTAATTCATATCTGCTCAGGACGCAATTATTCCAGTGCAGGAGGTCTATATGGAGAATTTCTCTCCTAATGTGAGACAGTTGAGAGGTATGGGCAAGGGCAGAGAAAAAAGTGGAGAGCATTCCTTGTTTCTTTTTATTTTTTTTTAATTTTCCCACACGGGAAACATTCCTTTCACACAAGCAAATATAGCACCATTGCTTTTTTGAGGCGCAGAACTGTAATTATGCATATTCCCACACTGCACTTAGGAAGGCTGAGCTTACCTTGTGATAAGATCAGCTTTCTAATCTTTTGCTAAATTGAGATCACAAAAGAGAGAGAGAGAGAGAGAGGAGAGGAGAAAAGAGAAAGAAAGAGAGAAAGAAAGAAAGAAAGAAAGGAAGAAAGAAAGAGGAGGGAGAGAGAAAGAACAAATTCACATTCCAATCCAGACATATCAGGTTAAAAAAAATAAAAAGACAAAAGAAAATAATATCTGAAACCAATAAAATACAGACTTTTAAAAAGTCTTGATTGTGAAACTGTTTTTGTCAGCTGTAATCTCACTTACAGTGTCATCTTGATGGATACTGACTCAACCACACAATATGAAAAACATAAAGCAAATTAATCAAAGCATATTCACAGCATCCCCATCATCATCCACAAATGAGTTCTAAACAGATGCATGCAAAGTGCACATACAGGAATGATAAAACAGTAGTCCTGACAGTCCCTTGCCTTCCTGGTGTCAGATGGCATAAAGCTCCAAGTAAAGTTGCTAAGTGCTGTACAGGAAATGCTTACTGTGAAGGCCTGTCCGCACTGACCGGTATTATTACATGACCATAAAAGTGTATTTGTGCTTATCATCATAATGCTAACTGCAAACTACTCATAAAGTGCTCATGTGTTTACTTCTTATGATTTCTCCACCCCCCCCCCCCCCCCCCCCCCCCCCGCTACGTCAATTTTCTGCAGTGTAGTAACTAGGCAGAATAGCTGTTACTGTTGTTTCTCACACATTTGCGTTTACTTTTTCCATGGTTTGCTGCTGAGAAGAACAACAGCCAGCCATGCAGTGAAAATAACTTCAGCACTCACTGAATGAAGAGATAAGAATAAATTATCATGTCGAAGAGGGGCTGCTGAGCCCCATATGGACAGAGACCATTCTGAGAAAGACCAGCATAAGGATGCAAAGCCTGCCGATGCTCTGATAAGGGGAGATGCCTCCCTTATTCAATTCTCACTTACAGCAGTGGCAATCAGTAATCTAATTAAAGTATGTACCAGCCCATAATATCTGTCAGGCAAACGATGTGCAGAAATGTGTGGACAAGTTCTGGCACTCTGCTCAGTAGTGTCCCTTTTCCGCTGTCAGCAGTACTGTTGGATTCTTCTAATATAATTACATTGACTTTTATTCAATTAAGTGCCATTCCTAGTCTTAAAAAAAAAAACTACTTTATCAATTGATTCAGGTATAATGCAATAATAAAGATGAACTCATGGCAGTGCATTAGCTCTGCTGTTCATAACTTCTGAACATAGGTTCATTCATAGCAGTCGATTTCCATTATGCAACCACAGTTCAAAAGAATTGATTCTTCTACATTCATTTCTTAATCTATTTCACTTGTGTTTAACACTCTCCCTAAATATCATATGTAAAAAAATTCTGCTAGGTATGAGAGGATGGTATTGTGAGAGAAAGTTCATATACTTGGACAATGGGGATTTGAAATCTTAGGATAAAGCCAAAGTCACAGAGGCTAAAACTTTGCAAGAATTAACAATACTACAAGCTAAAACTACTAGCCATACACAGTTCCAGTAGCTGAATGACCACTGGGATAAGAGGGACAGAACAGTACATTTTCATAGACACACATCTAGAGTGCACAGAGTCTGACCTTTCATCCCTTCCTTTCTGCAAGCACAACTAAAAGCGGCACAGACTGAGGACCCCATGCCAGTTGCTGCTTGAAAAGTGCCCTGCATTAAGAATGCTCTTCTCAGAATTGGCTGCAGCATTCTGAGGGTTTCTTTGGGAAAGAACAACAAGCGAGTCTTCTGCAGAGGTGTGTCCATGTGTGT
Organism: Gallus gallus; assembly: GCF_016699485.2. Classification (NCBI taxonomy): domain Eukaryota; kingdom Metazoa; phylum Chordata; class Aves; order Galliformes; family Phasianidae; genus Gallus; species Gallus gallus. The sequence continues at coordinate 32,799,503 of NC_052572.1, forward strand.
AAGTGTTGCTCTGAAAAATGGCTCCGTAAAATTAAAATAAACAAACAAACAAATAAATAAATAAAGGGCATTAAGATATGGACAGACTAGAAAGAGCACTGACTGGGAAATTCATAAAGGGAGCTGTTTTGGAAAAGGCAAGCAGGCAAGCACTGGCAATTGCCAACTAGAGTAGGACTGAGTTTACAGGTAGAAATGAATCACGATTTGCTATGAAGCCATGAAGAATATTATCCAAATAGAAAGGCAGAAGGATATGTGGCAGAAGCTGTATTCAGACCAAATTGTTGCACACAGCCATCAGAGTGGTACAAGAAGAAGAGTAGTATTAAAAATATTGGCCAAGCCCATACACTGTTTCATCTTGATAACTGTAACTATTTCTTTGCCCCTCTCATGCAATGCTGATCTCCCCCTCCCCCCGCTTTTTTTTTTTCCTTGGAAAGCACAACTCAGCCATCTTAACTTGCTTCCAGGTCCCCTTCTCCGTTCCAAACTGATGTATTTCATTCAGATCCTTTGCAGATCTTTTTCCTCTGCTTAATCACATACCAGTATTAGCAAGTCTTCCACAGCCAATGCTAGCCTTGTCACCAGCTCCTCTGCTCCTCCCCACAGCACCTGCAGTTTCTCCCTTTGGCTATTCAGTTCCCAGACATGATCTACAGTGACACTGCTCCTTCTTCTTCTGAGTTTATGTAAACAGTGTTCACTGAGTAAGCTGAGGCACAGTGATTTATTCCATTGCCTGATCACTGCCATTAAACAGGTCTGAAAATCACAAAGCAAGAAAGAGCAAGCTCCAGCTTTTCATGGCTCCGTTATTCCTCATCTCTGAGCTAGGATGTCAGATCTCAGACCTAAGGCTGTCTCTAGTGCCCTTTACACTGCTGTCTTGGCAAGGAGAAATGCTTTGAGTACCTACATGAGTGTCAGAAGTATACATATGTACAATAAGCATGAAGTCATCAACATAGAAAAATCCTCTGAATGACTCTGGACTTCTTAGACTTCTTACGTGTGCGCCAGCTAATAAATTAAGAGATTTGATCCTAGCAATGGAAATGTTGCATGACAACTGGTCAATGCACTCAAGACATATATGAGGAACAAAGAGTTCAACTAAACGCAGATCTCACTCAGCTCCAGTTAGCAGATCTGCCCTGTCCTAGGCAAGAAGAGATAGCGAAGAGGGTTAGTTTCAACAATTGGAAATAATACATGTGCCAAGGACTCTCCTAGCATCTGTTTAGCTCTGTACTACGTGTCATGCACCCTTAAAACCAAGGAGAATATTTTTCCAGGATGTTTTAGAATGCAGCCTATTGTGGCAAGGCAACTTGAGCAAAATCTGGTTTATTTTAGAAAGCCCAGAATGCCTTATTTTTCATATAATTAACATTCTTATTCCAAGTTATTACTCATGAATTAGACATATGCTGGGCAAAACTATGTGGAAAGTTCTCACAGGAGGGAATTCAGCCTTCTAAATACAATGATCTTCAAAATGCATCAGTGCTGCTGAAAAGATGATAATGATAATGACGGTTCACATAAAATCTCAGTTTGTGGCCAACTCACAAGAGCATCTCACTTTCCTGTTGAACACTGTCCTTTTAGCAGCACAATGCAGAGTACTACAGTGACTACAGCAGCTCTTCGACTGTGGGCATGATCCCACTGGTGGTAGTATTTTCCTTCCCTTGTGAAATTCATGGAAGTATTGTTTCATAATTAGAATTTGTTGTTGGTTCCACCCCATCTACTACTAGCAAGCTTCTCTTGTGAGAGATGCACTATGCCTCAACAGAAGAAAAGAGATTGCAAGCTTAGGAAATATGGTCAATTAAACTTACATGCCATTTACACAGCTCATAAATCCAGACTGGGTTCTCATCAGCAGTTCCTTTCTACACTTGTCAATGAATCTGATTTTGTTAATTTACTATCCATTTGTTGGAAAGAAAAATGTAATGCCCGCTTTATTTTAGTTTATCTTTATGTAGTCAGTCTTTTTTTTTTTTTTAATCTATTCTTGAAGCAAACAGAGGAGGAATTTATCATAGAGTAAAATTTGTACTGCCGTAGAAATTGGCATGAATTCTATGCATGACTCCAGGCCAACTTTGGATGCACCCATGGCTGCAGTCCTATCAGCACTACGACAAAACGCACTCCAATGAGCACATCAGAGTTGGGGAATTCAGATAATATAGAGTATTCACTTTGTTTAAATTCAGGTATCATATAGAACACAAAAGGATCTGCATGAAAAATAGGCTTACATGTTTTGTGAACAGTTTGAGGCAGTGCAGGTTCTTGAAAATGAAACATAAAGAGTAATTTTCTTAATTTTTTTTAGAATGGTACAATATATTATTGTATTTCAATTTTCAGTGAGTGCAAGCAAAAGAATGTGATTCAGAAGTCGCTGAGGAACTAGAGAAACCCATTTACCTATTCTGAATGCAGTCAGACAGGAAGGTGAAGCCAGTCTATGTCTCAGTTGAATGTCCCAGCTATTGGCCCCTTGCTTTTGGCTAAGTGCAAGCCACTAAGTTCCTTCATGAAAATATCCCTCAAACATCAAAGCCCCTTGCAGTGTTCATTAAAAATCTGAATTGAGTAATTTCAGCATTGCTAGTTATATCCCCTAAATTCTTTCATCCTATATTTTGAAATAAAACAATTATCCCAATCTCCTATGCTTCAGATGTTCTGAAAACATGCTTTGTGGCATAAATGATTTGCCAAAGTAACACGACCATCACCCAGCAACATCATTCAAAGAACTCAAAGAAATCACAGACAGGAGTTTAGAGTGAGGGAACCATCAGCCTTTGGGCAGCTTTACTTTGCAGTCTCTGGGCAACTTCTGCTTTAAGTGAATCTAGCATTAGGTAACACAATAAATTTAAATTTCAAAATGTAATGTATTAAAAATAAAGCATTAAACATCTCTACTTTTTCCAGGTAATAATTGGCATATTTGTTTAAGAAGACAGAATATTTGTTTACTAAACCTGAAATAACACAATTATTAGCAGTTTTAAGATTCTACTGCAAAATCAAATGCCAGGATACATTTGTCCAATGGTTTACATGGAGATGGCCAAACCTCTTATTATAGATGGATATGGAAGTAATGGCTCAGAATGTACAGGTCCCATAAAAGGTATACTCCTGTCATACTAAAAAGTTGGTGCTGTCAGACCAACTTATAACACAAGGGATGCTCAAAAATAATGCCTTATATTTTATTATCTTGGCTCGCAATGTCAGAGGTGGATGTTGGTGGTATGGCAGTAGAGGTTGGACCTTTTACCAATATTCCACTGCATGTTGTTGTCATGTGACAGATGGCAGCAGAGAAGCAGCTTGACAGAGTGGCATCTAACATGGAAGTGTGTCTGAAGCAAAGGTGTGGAACTGAATTCTTTCATGCAGAAAAAATGGCACTCACTGACATTCACTGAAGATTGCTGAACATTTATGGAGATCAAACAGTGGATGCAAGCACAGTGAGGTGGTAGGTGGTGTATTTCAGCAGTGAAAACAGTGATGTGAAAGACAAGTCACGTTCTAGATGGCCATGCAGGCTCCTGTTCATTGTTGGCAAAAATACATAGCTAATGGTGGTGACTATGTTGAAAAACAGCATTTTGTAGCTGAGAATTTGCATGATCAAACAGTATAATTGTGCTCTTTCTGTCTACTATATTTTCCACTGAAATAATAGGAGGCATTGCTTTCAAAGCTACCTACATATAAACAACCTAACTTTCATTAATTTATCCTATGAGATGTTTTCCACATCTAAGTTTAGCTCAGTGGAATTTTTCTCACCATTCAGCCTGTACTTTTACCTATAATTAACTGTAAGCCATAATTCTCTTTGTTTCTTTTCACCTCAAAGGCCTTCAATTAAGATGTATGATTTTTTTTTTTTACTTTGAATTCAACATGATTTATTTCCTTGCATATCAAAGTACTGTGGTCTTACCTCAATTTCATGTTCCTTTCCTGCTTATCTAAGTCTGAAACTCACAAAAAGGCTCAAAATATGCGAACATAATGAAAAGTACATGCAGAATTTTATGCTATCTCATAATCTCTGCAGACTGAAAGTGCTGAGTTTCATGCAGCTAAAATCAAAGACGGTAACTCTAGCTAAATATAACACTGTACATATTTATGAAGAAAGATATGGCCTTAATTCTGGTATTTCTTCAAGAGTACAACAGCAATCATTTCTCTCATTTACTTAAGAAAATCAACAATGAGACAGTTCTTGTAATTAAATTACTAATGGAAACTAATAAAAAAAATTTCCTCAGGTACTATTCTAATCTTGCCACTCTCTCAGTAGTGTTTGAGACATGCTGTTTGATTCTTGTTGTAGGTTTGTTAGTTTTAATATATAAAAATAATAAAAAAATCCATAAATCTAAGCAAAGATAATAAAAGGATGAAACCCTGATCTGACCTAAATTATGAAATTCACCTTTATCTGAACAAGATCAAGGTTTTCACCTGTGTGTTAGCACTTCTGTGTACCTGATCAAGCTTAATTTACAGCTAAGAGTAAGAGGGAAAGTAGGGATAGGGGCCAGACTTTAGAACAATAAGTGAAGATAAAACGCTATGCTGCCTGATAAAACTATGGCATTCTTACATTAGCATCTGGGTAATAAACATCAGTTATTGAGGCTTTAAATTGCATAGAATCTGAAAAATATTAACCTTTCATAGGGAGAAAATCCAAAAGGTAAAATACAGTTCAGCACCTATTAAAAAAAAGTAAAAAAAAAAGTGCTTATTAAATGCAGGAAATAAAGGACAAGCAAGTTCTTGCAAATTAAAGATGTGGAGCCCAGTCATTTCAATCCCTTTCAATATGAAACAAATCACTCACACTGGTCACGAAGACAGCTCCCTCTACACTCAAATTATTCACTTGAAGATAAGCTCCCATCAAACTCTTTAGGGGTTTAACTAATTTACTGCACAGATACGGCACGTCTGTTGTAATAACAGGTAGGATGTATTGGGGTCGACCATTTATCAGAATTAGACTTCTTTTTTCAATTCGCAGTGAATTATGCTGCCTACACTGCTTCTCTTTCTCAGAGCTTCCCATCCCCTTACGGCCCCTAATGTGGCAGGCAAACAAAATTGACAGTCTCATCTTGTCAACAAGGGGTGATTCTCCTGAGAAGCCATTTAACTTTGCAGAGGAAGCAATGTATTAATGTGCCTGTCCCAGGAATGTTAATCATCTTCAAGCTCTCTCTAACTTTGACATGAACGAAATCACCAAATTTGTTTACTAAATGAATCGTAATATGCTAATAAGAGAGCATGACATATATGGTAAAGCCAAACAGATGGTTTGTTTACTCCACTTTGCAACTTTATAAATGTTGTAACTCTGAAGATGTTAGTGAGAATTATTGGTTTGTTGGCAGTGGCAAACATGCCTTTTGCATACTTAATCAAGAGTTAGAGTCAGAAAACAATTTGTCATCGCCACGGAATGCATAAAAAATGCTAACATTCAGATGGCATTTGGGGAATTAGGATAGCCAACTTTTTGAGCAGACAGTTGGGTTAAATGCAGAACTGATAGCTGATGGCAGTGTTTGCTACCCTATAATTTTTAATGTAAAATCTGACGGGTTCGGGAATCTTGAAAGGCCCAGTAATTCAGTACATACCTGTTGAGGTGTTTAGTGAGATGGTCCTTACGATGTGAACAGTATTATACTTTCACAACAGCTGTGTGTGCTCAGAAGCATCGAAGTCATGTCGCTCTTAATATATTACTATTGTTGTCCATTAAAGATCAAAAGATATTACAAACAAAAAGTACAGCCACTGGCTCACTTGCCAAAGTTGCTTAGAAACAATGAAAATTGTGTTGCAACACTTCAACCTCAAAATTTACTAGCTGCCTGGAAGAAAAGCAGACTCATTACAAAATAGCCAGCACTCTTGTCTAATATCCAGACTGGACGAGAAAATTTGGAATAAAAATGTGTGCCTAATGGAATATTTCCTAGGTGAGCTAACAAAATGTACTAATGTTACGTGCACAAGAAGGTGATCATATGTGGCACATGGTCCTTCCATGGAAATTATTGGTGTTCAGCAACTCTAACAATCAGTCCAACTGACATACTCTGTATGATTTACATATTCCCTAAGGTGGAGTTTATCCCTATACCTGGAATTCATAAAAGGTTTTGCACAACAGTCATGTGTTAGATGCTCATGTCCCGTGTACCGATCAGTTGCTGTCTCTAACGCAGGGAGCACTTCCCCTTAAGAAGTACTGAGGAAACATAGAGTTAGAAGTGAATGAATTAAAATTTATTTTAAAACTTAAATCATATAAATACTCCATGACTAAGTTTTATAATCGGAAGTTCTCCGCTTTTATTTTATTTACAAGTGCCATGCAAAATTTGATAATGTTGCAAGAGTTTATGCAAAGAGTCCCTTCAGTTCAGCATCCCACTTATGAATTTTACCATTTCAAGCTTTGGAAAATGCAAATATGTCAAGATAAAACTCAGTCAGTACAGTTAACTTCCTCCAGCTCTGCTCTGAAACCAACTATTCTCTCCCATATATTGATGCACAATAGCATATTACTTCATGGTTTGCTCAGAAAGTTCATAAACTCTTTGCTAATTGTATAATAAGTTCAAATTCATAATGAACACTCAGATGCAGGATAGTTTCACCTGATTTTGGATTCCAATACATAAACATTCTCTTCTGGTTGCAAAGCAAGGGCAATATTCACTCCCACTGCTTTCTTTGTCTAAAAATGCTGGTTTTATTTATACAATACCAGAGGAACTATAAAACTAAATATGATGTGGCACTTCAACAGGGTTCCTCTATTTGTAATTTTACATTACTAAATAAGTATCCCTTTCAGGTCAACTAATAGCTGATTATCCTACAATCTCCCTTCACTGACACCCCAACTCCTGAGTAATTTCAATCCTCCGAGATTCTTCCATACATACTGTTGCCAGCAGTTATTAAATTCTTAACTTTTTACCCATCCACAGGAGACTGTGCAAAGATATCTAAGGGAAGTATGAGTTCAGCTTGCTGTCCAAGGATTATTTTGGAAGAAACATTAGCGGCCGTCCCAGCCTGGCGCTTATATCTCATTTGAAACATCTACTCGTTCCTGACCAACAAAGAAAATTTCAATAAAGTACTTTTACTGGTTTAACAGCAGTGAGCTCCTGGGATTGTCAAAGTGCTCAGTCTTTTCCGAGGAGAGAAGGAATCAGCAGCTCAAATATAATTAACCTTCCATTCTCAATGCAAACTGCCACGCACAGGAGCTCTGCAGTCTATTAGTGAAGTTATAATGGCCAACAGGCAGAGGCAAAATTGGTCAAAAAGTTGGCTGCTGCTGTCATATTTTTAGAATTATGATTAATGACACTAATAATGTGGATGATTACTGATATGTGTATCTCCTGCAGTTTATCATATTGCACTGGCTGCCTACGTCCACAATAAACATGATGCTATCATTTACCTCTTTATTGAAGGCAATCCTTCTCTTGAAGGAGCACATTCTAATTACTTTGTAATGTTTTATGTCTTAAACATTTTGCAGCTCTGGACCTTGCCAACTGCTTCATGTCTACCATTGATTAATTACAGAATGTTTAATCAAAATTTAGAACCTAATGCAGTCATTTATGAGTGTGCTACAGTGCCAAGGTAGTTAGGCTGCCGTCCCAAGCTTGGAGAGTGTTGGGTTCAAAATTAAATCCCAGAAATGTGGAAGATGCCAAAGATTTTACCTTGGTGATTTGAGCTTAAAATCTTACTTCAGTTGATGAATGACAGGCACCCACCCAAAATAAGAGGTCTGTCTTGTGCATGTATGTGTGCTCGTATGTTCCTATTACATCTTCCTTCTTCTTCAAATGTCTTCGATTTTCCCTTTATGCCATTGTTGCTGCAGTTGCTTCTCAACTCCTTTACAAGCTTTCCTTGCTGTTAGAGCTTTTTCAAATGCCAGTCAAGAGAGTATAGTTTTGAAGTGGTTAAACAAGTGAAAAATAATTTGCAGGGACAAATACATAAGTTTTTTTTTTAATGTGGATTTTTATGGTACTGTCATACAACCATTCACCGTTGAAGTTAAGTGTTTTTTTAATACCATTACTGAACTGCTGAAATGGATGCTAATATAGCTTGGAGTGCTAATGTCAAATCCTGGTAATAAAAAAGACAGACTGCTGAATGAAATAATTTCAAGTAAAAAATAGAACAAAAGTGCTCTCACTCTCGCTCTCTACTTTTATTGAATTGGGACTGACTGAGCCAATTGCTTTAGAAGTCTGTAAAACACAATTACTAGTGAGCTGACTGACCCAGCAGTGCCCCTTCTGTGACAGAACAGACTAAAAAGGCTGCAGAATTAGTGCTACTCCTCTATCTGGCTATCAGACCTGAGAGACTTCCAAGGCAGGATCTGTTATCCTTCCTGCCAGGACCTGCTGCCGTCCCTCATCAAATCTTGATTCTGCATCTTGCATAATATATCATCTGCATGCATCTCCTCCTTGGAACAAGGGCTCATTTACCTTTTCTGAGTGGGAATCTAAGTTTTCTTTCAATCTGTTGTATTTTTAGATCTTTATCTACCAACATAGCTAAATTTAGGTCTCTCAGTACACACAGGCACACAACGTACATACATGTGTTTGGACGATATTTATTTCCACATTTTTTGTTACATATGCAAAAGTAGAATATAAGATTTATGGGCAGCAAAATTAACTATTTCCCATTTGTATTTTCAGTTGTAAGTGGCTGAAGAGTAATTGCTTTTTTATTTTGGCTTAACAAAGAAAGGTGGGAGGGGAGAGAAAAAAAGAGAGACAAAAGAGGAATAGAAAGGAAAAAGTGTATTGAACTGGAAATGGGCAACATTTTTCCCTAGTTAATAAAATAAGCAATGAAGTTTGTAAAATACTAGAGTGAGAATCAGTAACACTGGAAAAAAAAACCAATATAATTTACAACTCATGTTTCAGACTTCAGATAGCTTGGCATGGAATACAATTTAGGTTTGTTTTTTTTCCCCTTTCTCTTCCAAACAAACAAACAAACAGAAAATATAAAAGTTAAGTTACAGTAAAAAGTAAAAAAAAAAGTCTCCTTAGAACAATCCCATCTTCTCTTTCTCTCCTTCTACTTCCCCAATGCAAAACAAGCCACTTCATGTTTATACACAAGGCCAACAAAGTCCTTCAACCCCTTCTTTTATTTTTTTTGCATCAGTGTACATTTTTGGGAAATCTAAAACTCTTTAATTTCTCTTCCAAGTCCATTTAAATGAGGCTTGCAGGTGCCTCATGGCAAAAATGTTGAATTATTTCTTAGACAGATCTTTTTCAGTAATGCTTTTTAGGGCAAGCTTAAATGTGAAATAAGCTCTTAATTAAAAAAAAAAGAAAAAAGAGAAGAGAAGAGAAGAGAAGAGAAGAGAAGAGAAGAGAAGAGAAGAGAAGAGAAGAGAAGAGAAGAGAAGAGAAGAGAAGAGAAGAGAAGAGAAGAGAAGAGAAGAGAAGAGAAGAGAAGAGAAGAGAAGAGAAGAGAAGAGAAGAGAAGAGAAGAAAAGAAAGAGAAGAGAAGAAAAGAAAAGAAAAGAAAAGAAAAGAAAAGAAAAGAAAAGAAAAGAAAAGAAAAGAAAAGAAAAGAAAAGAAAAGAAAAGAAAAGAAAAGAAAAGAAAAGAAAAGAAAAGAAAAGAAAAGAAAAGAAAAGAAAAGAAAAGAAAAGAAAAGAAAAGAAAAGAAAAGAAAAGAAAAGAGAAAGACTTCCTTAGTACAAAGCAAAGTGCTAATTTAAAAGATGGTGGTGGGAAATAGAAGGCACTACTAAAAGCCTTAGATTTTTGTTAGATGTGGTGGGCTCAAAAGTTCTGTCAGGAAGTCTCCAGTGTTCACTGTTAGTACAATCATCTTGTGAGGAGCCGTAAGTGGTATCACACCCAAGTTATCCCTGTGTGTTTCCTTAGGACCTAGCAGGCTGTCCAGGGCAACTCCAGTGCCACTGGGAACCTCTCATGTATCCCTGTGGCACATGCGCAAACAGATCCTGCTGGAATACCTACAGCACTGAATAACCACTGACACGGCACACCACGTGTGGCTGTTGCTCCTAAAGAGAGGCACGGGACAGATAGATCACGCACAGAAATCTGGTAGTCCCTGCCCGCAATTCTCAACCAATCTATCTGGGCCATGACCTACCTTAACTTGTCAAAAACCAAGGGGATAGGAAAGCAAATGAGCTTTGCTGTACTATACTGGTCGTGCATTATGTAATGCTACTTTAAAAACTACCCATTGACCTCACAAACCCTAAGGACAAGCATTTTTGGGCTGAGTTCAACTGTGGACGGTGTCTACTTTTGTCTAGATATACAGGCAGGACTGATATATTGTCCACCAAAACTGTTTCAGCTGTCATGAGCCATCTTTAAGTTGTAATTTATTCCCCTCTTATTTTTTTCAAGGTCATTTCTAGATCTAAATTTTCACATTTTCAGCTAAACTTAAGTTTAAATTCAGATATGACCCAGCATAGTCCCAAAGTTCACATTCTAATTCTCAGTCCCAGTCCCAAATGTGGGTGTGGGAACATCATCACCATTAAGTAAAGAACAAAATGGCCTCATCCTGAAGCAATCTTTGGTTAGATGATAAAATCAGAAGTAAGGTTTGCCTCTTCAAGTGACAGTTTCTCTTGTCTGACAAACAAGCATAAATGAATGCATCATGTATGCATATATGATGGTTGTCTTCTAGGGTCATGGACACCTTTGCCTCCAACTTGGACAACTATGAAGACTCACGGTCTCAAATTTCTATGACCACTGCCCCTACAGATTTTCTTTGCTATCCTTGCAGATGTTGAGAAGCCACTTTGACAATCAACGTTCCCCAGTAGGAAGTGACAGCATAACTGTGATGATGCCTGAGAGGAGACAGACTGCTTTGTCTGTTCTAGAGAATACATTCTAGAACCAGATATGTCTCATCAAGCACTGCTGTAAATCTATTCTTCTACCAACTAAACCTTAAACACTCTAGGATTCAGAATTGTTCCTTTGCCAGACATTTTCAGTCCTTCCACCCTAGCACATTTCTTATAGGCATTTATGTCTGCTGACTCCTCTCTCCCTGCTGTACTAGCAGTTCCTGTGTTGCTGAGCCTCTCCAAATGATATGCCTTGGAGAAGCAATAATACCTTTCCATTGCCATATTCTCCTGTTTTTGGTTCTTTCCATCTTGTGCACAGGTCAGCACGAAGAGCAGAAACAAACTGTTCCCTGACATGATTTACCAGTTCCTTTCACTCCCAGGCTCCTTGAATGCACACCTTGCATTTGTTCACCACTCAAAGACGGTACCTCTTATACTGTCCCTACTAAGCAATACCAGAAGCAGAAACTGTGTACAAAGATTAGCTATTTTGCATCTCTCCCAGCTGAGCAGTTTCACAAAGTTTCATCCCCAGATGTCCCAGCTTTTCCATTCTGACAGTTCCTATCCCTTTCTCTGACATGGCTCAGCAGCTCGGTTACCTGTCTGCACACTGCTTCTCTCCTTCCTCTGAAGCTGTAATTCCAAAAGGCGGTAAAAGTGCAGCTATTCTTGCCACAGCATGTCTTTTTCAGCCTTTTATCATACCTCCCCAGACTCCTCCACCTGGATGCTGTGTCTCTGAGGACGCAGTACCTTTTTCCATTTTCACTCATCTGTTTTCACTCATCCATTTTTTCACTCGTCATTTTGGGAGTAGAGTCCTAGTGCTATATTGTATCTAGGAGATAAAACTTCCCCCACTGTTGCAGAAATTCTACTGACTTCTGCTGCAAAGTTTAAAAAAACAGCTAGAGTCATTCTGTGCAGAAACAAATGTAAGTAGATGCTTCACTTCCCCTGCCTCCAAAGGACTTTAGGAAAGAATCCTCGATTTTCTCCCATTCTCTGGAGAAGTGTTTTGGTTCTTTCCAGTTGTTTCCCATGAACTGAGGGGCAACCAGGATATTATGAATAAGCATTCATGTTCCCAGTGCTGTCTTCTCAAATAATCTCTTTCACTGAACATTAAACACACACAGTCTGTGCAGGAAACTGAACAAAACGAATTAAAGATTTATACTATTTGTCACAACACATAACAGGAAAAATTGCTCAATGTATGTCTTGCTTTTAGCTAGTGATTTCTGTGCTTTACCACATGCTTGCCACCTGTCCGAATCCTGGTGTGGCAGTTTAAGTAAACTTTCCAGGTCACTGAAAATTCTTTGACTTACACTGTGAGATCACATAACAGGATATTTTGCACTGCACAAATATGTCTTCTCGCTGTCAAAATGGTACTATTTTGTGCACCAAAAGAAAACAAAAAAATGATGGCAGCAGATGGTTTCAAAGAATAACAACCACCACCTCCAAATCAAACCAAAAACAAATCAATAAGTGTAGTAGGAAAAGACCATGCCTGAGTTGATTCTGTTACCTTTACTCACAGAATCAAAGAATCATAGAATCCTTAGAGTTGGAAGGGACCTTTAAAGGTCATCTAGTCCATCTCCCCTGCATTGAACAGGTACATCTTGATCAGGGTGCTCAGAACCTGGTCCAGCCTCATCTTGAATATCTCCAGGGACAGGACAACCACCACATCTCTGGGCAGCCTGTTCCAGTGCCTCACCACCCTCACTGTAAAAGACTTTTTCCTTATATCCAACCTAAATCTCCCCTCTTTTAGTTTGAAACCATTTCTCCTTGTCCCATCACAACAGATCCTGCTAAAGAGTCTGCCCCCTTATTTCCTGTAGCTCCCCTTTAGGTACTGAGAGGTCTCTCTCAGGTCCTCCTGCAGCCTTCTCTTCTCCAGACTAAACAGATCCAGCTCTCTCAGCCCGTCCTCATAGGAGAGGGCTTAATCAAGCCCTAAAGAGTCTCATATAAGTAGGGCATGATTAATTTCTGACTTTTTTTTTTAAAGAAAAAAATTTGTAGCAGTAAATTATTCCTATGCATTCAAATTTCAATTCTGCTTCTCTTGTTCTCATTGGTGAGTATGCTGTCTGTCAGGCAGTCCCTCAGTGTTCAACATGACTACTCATGAAAGAGGCTAATGGTGGCAGAAAACATTTCTTTATGATCCAGGTTCCCTTGGGTGAGGAAGAGTTATGTGAACATTAGCAATGGCACATGTCTTAGTAACTCTGCAACAGGAAACCTAATGGTTCATACAATTGTATTGGATATGCAGCTAGTTTCATCAAGAACTGCATCATGCCCAGAAACAGCCGTATGTATGTAAATATATTTATATTTAAACAATGTAGAAAATATCTCTTTTGTTTCCTGACAAATGGCTCATGAAACACCGAATGTCTTAAAATGCTTTTTCTTTGTTCTTATTGGAAGAAATTCAAGCTGTATGTTACAGCTACTTATATAAAGGGGAATCCTAATAGTTATCATGGATCAGTGTGTAGTATTTTGAAGCTACCTGTTCCAAGAATTGAATGCATTAATAGAAATTGATTCTTTAGGAGGTTATCTGTAAAAGATTTCTACCAATAGTGGGATGATGAAAAAAAAGGTTGCTGTTTTGTCAAGAAGGTGACAACAGGAGGCAGGTAGCAGGTTTCTCTCATCTTCACCTCCCTTGAAAATGTATGCAGTGGTTCATCATAGGTAACTGATGGTAATTTATTCCAGCGCACCTGTACAGGGCTGGAAGTCAGGTAACCTGACAAAAAGTGTGTCTCTGCTTTTTCAGTACAGCTACACAGAGGCTTATATCCACACAAATGTAGTTCTGGAGATATCAGCAGGTTTTAATAAACCACCTACAGATGTTTTGCTCCATACAAATCAAGGGGTTTACATGTCTGAATCTGCACTGATTTAACTAGCAATCAAATGGCATGATCACACTTGGCGCCAAGAGTTGCATCATATTTATTTATAAGTCACCCTAAGCAGATATTATTTCTCATTTTGTGGAACATACGCACATGCACGTGCTGTGGGAAAATTTTAAACCAAATCTGAACAATTAATATTCCTACTTTAGCAGAAGAAAGACAAAGTGAAAAGTTCTTGCTTCGCTCCTCCAAACAGGTACACTGAAAATTAATATATTTTGTGTACGAGTGAAAGGGAAATGTGGTGATGTGTCATTCCTACTGCTGAGTTGTAGCCTAAGAAACACAGATGTTAATAGTGCCACTGCTGAGGTGAAATGCGGATTTAGCTTTCACCTAGGGCTGGCAGAAAAGATGTCTGAATTTCTCCCTAAGATCTGACATAGCTCCTCAATGAGAATTACTGAGATGAGAAGAATCAATAGGCCTCTCATTACATTTTGTCCATACACTTCTTGGCTCTACATTTCCTGAGCACCTGCACCTCAGCGCTGGCTTCAGGGACCCACCACGACTATTTTTTCATAAGGCAAAGGCACTCTTTGCTGTGGTAGGTAGGCACAGATGAGTCTGGGATGCAGATCCCAGAGGAACCCAACAGTCAGGGCCAGGCCCCTTCTTCTCACTCATAAGCAGACCTCTTCTGAGTCCAGAAATAATTACCTTTTCAAAGAAATTCTTTCTATTCAAGTGCAAAGTACTCACATGAGCTTTTCTTCCCTTCTTTCTCTTTTCCCACTAAAAACTACGTTGGAAAAGGCATCTTTCTGTTTAAAAGCAGACGAGACATTGCTCCTAATCACTGACATCAATTTCAATATGGTTTCTGTTACTACTTACTTTACACTGCCTTTCTGTAACAAGATATAGCCTGTATGTCTTGCCTTTAGAAAAAAGGACATTTGAAGTAAATACAGAAATAGCAATGAATGAAAAGCTAATTCAGGGAGTGGCTGGTGCAGAATGGAATAAAAAATGATTTTGACAAGTATAGGGTTTCCAGAAAATGAGAGAGAGTTGCATTTCTCTTCATGGGGAGAGGGTCAGAGACATAGGTATGTATAAAGTCTGATGAGTGCTGTTACTTGTAGATGAGAAGATGAATTAAAAAAACAGCCCTACTGAAAAAACAAACAAACAAACAAGAAACCTAGGCTCAGTAAAGCTTGGACATTCAAAAGCACTATATTTTAATTTCTAGAAGGAAAAAGAGAAGCAATTACTGGGACAGTGACAGTAAGTGCAGGGACTCTGCTGTGCTTTCCTCTGCCCTGCATTGAAAAAATGTGTAGGATGGGGACTTGTGAGTCTGCAGATTATCTTGATCCTCATTTATTAAGAATAGAAGCACTTAGTCAAAGATTTCAGAAGATACTCCAATCATTCCAGCAGAAGAATACTTATACAGGATTTGGCCTGGGCACAGATGATCTAGGAATGGTGAAGCTGATTTTAGTCAAACCTTAATAGGCATTGCTGCAGGATATGTTCCTGCAGCAACGAAGATGAAGAAAATGAAGAACTGCAGCCATGACACATGGATAAAAAACCCTCCTTCAGTCAAAGCAGTGCTGTGTTAGCTCCTAGTGCGACCTGCTGCCTCTGCTAATTAGCTATGTGTCTTGCAACACTATCCTCACAAAGCTCCTACAGCAGCTACCACCACTGTCAAGAATTCAGAGTTCTTGGATGCAAGAGATAGAGGGAGTATAATCAAACCTTTAACTGACTAGAATTACACCAGCAGAAGATCTTAAGCGTTGTCAGATGCCATTACACAAAACCGAAAGAATCAACCAATGATATTTATCCCCACATAAGCTTTTGCGGTTTTTTTTGAAACATTTCCCTAACTAGTTATAACATGATTATTAGTATTATTAATATAATTGCTAGCAATATTACTAACAAAATTATTAATAATAAAGATTAAAACCTCTCAAGACAGCAGGCTATGAGATATCTAGAACTTCCACTTCATTGACAAGATAGTACTGAAAAAATAATTTGATTTTAATTTGCAAAGCAAAGTATTTCTAGGCTTCTTTAGCTTGTTAAGGATCACTTGATCATGTGAGCGCTAACACAAGCAAATCATATAGACTTTTTATAATGTCTCTGAAAGAATGAAACAGTAATACATAAGAATTTTTATCGAGGAGTGTTTACTGTGTGCTTTAGGTAGCTATTTCTTATTTCTCTTACAGCAATTAATAGCAAAATGCTTCTGAGTTTTTAAGTGAAATTGATTTAAATGGCTGCAAGAAGTTCTCACTTTGCAATGTCTTTAATTTAGTTATCCAGTTATCTTTGAGGTGCTGTCCACAATTTGAAGAGATAGAAACTGTAAACTTATGCCTCTCTCTAAAATAAAAGCGTATATGTAAAAGGAATATAAGCAAGAAATAAAAATAAAAATAAAATAAATAAAAAAATAAGAAGTTGCATGGAAAAGACTTTAGGGTGATTAAGCAGCTTGCAAAAAGAACATAGATATTTGTCCCTCAAATCTCTGAAAGAATTAGCAAGAACTATGACAGTTTTACTTGATTCTTTCAAGATCGTTCCAGAAAAAAATTGCAAATCAGGAGTGATAATGAATGTGGAAAAAAATCAGGCCTGAATGGGCACACAAACTATACCACTTCTTCACATTTTTGAAGTGCATTACCACTCCTAAATTTTTGCGATTTAGGTTGTATTATGCCTAGGAATTTTTGTTGTTCTGAGTGTAACAAATAAATGAAACATATTCTGGATGTTACTGATGGAATGATAAAAGATGGCTTTGTGCCTTATACAACTCAAAGTAATATGCAAATAATAATTTCATGTTTAAATATGCAGCATGCTTTTCAGTTCCTGAATCATGGATTTTTATGGCTTACTTTCAATAAGCTTAATAGGAGTATATCCTACATAGTTCACAAAATATTTTCAAAATGTGTCCTATGTCCTATTTTAAACTTTCATTTCTCAGCAATATTTTATGTGTGTCATCGCAGTTATCTCTTTGTTAGAACAGATACATCTTTACTATACTAGCTTTATTATTAGCATAATTTATCAATGGTTTCCTTCTGAAATCTAATACTTTGCATAATGTTCCAAATCCTAAATCTGGTCACTTCTTCATTCACACTGCATACAAAGCTGACTAACATTCCATCATTCATTTGTGGCACCAGAGCAACCAAGCCAAATTCTAGACTAACAAAACCTATGCGATACTTAAATTTTGCACAGATCATGCTTTTCACTCATATGGTTTTCTTGACAAACTCAGTTCTAATAAAAGTTACCAGGACACCCAAAGAAAGGAGCCTTAATTTACTTTTGCCTGCTTCATTTTCAGTAGTTTCATCCTAATGTAAACAAAACTTCCTAGATGGTCCTTTTTATCTGTTTTGAACCTGTTTTCTAATGTTTGTTCTTATTCTGTTTGGTGGACCAGAAGACAGGAGACAGTAGGGGACTGAACTCTCCATCTCAGTCTCCTCAGCAGTAAGTTGCTTTTATTTTGTATGACATGGTACTTTCAAATCCCATCAATTTCAATGGTAAAAATAAAGGAGCTGCGTAAGATGTTTAGCTAGGTTTAATTTTCATTCCTGTGTCTGTTGAATTTTTACAACATAATGAAAAAATATGAAGCACAAATAAAGGAAATGAGAGAACTCAATCTCGCTATCGCTCCGCGAACCAGAGAGATTTTGTTATGTGACATATGATCATCATCACATGTGAGAGCTTTTAACCACAACTATGAAATGACTGTGCTATTCTACCACATTGACAAATTCCATTTATATTACATTTTCCTCAGGATTGAAAAAGAATAGTGTGTATTAAAAAAAAAAAAACAACAACAACAAACAACAAAACATCACACAACCAAAAAACCCTAAGAGTTAACGGACCAGCTGCTTCTGTTTAAGCCCAACTGTTTCAGTACTGATGCAGCACAGTTAGGACATGATGTCATCTGAATATACCCTTGATGATCTTAAAAATATGTAGAGGTCTAGTCTCTGCTCTCTGAGTGTGCTTAATTCCCATAAGTTGGGAAGAGAAGAAAGTGGACTAAACAACCATGGTGCATAGAGAAGTGTATACATTCCTCTAAAGAGAAAAATATGTTCTTCCTGTTTACTTGTTCTTGCTACAATGTAGCAGCTAGTTTTAAAAATTGAAGAGAAGCAAAAGTATTCTTTTATGTTTCATGTTTTCTTTTATATGACCCTATGGGGATGGAAATCATTCTTTTATTACAGTCCTTCCATTCTCTCTCTCTCCATCCATTCATCCAACTGTCCATCCATCCTTTTCCCTCCTTCCTAGTTCTGTGGTTTGATGTGCATGCATGAAGACACTTCTATTGTGTATTATTTACTATATATTTAATAGAAGCTTTTCTTGATTTAAGAGCTGCAAGGAGAAAAATAAATAAATGTAATGAACTGCAGCTTACAAACACATGTTCATAGGCACACTGAAAGGATAATGACATTTATTATGTTGCCAGTCACTTAAGAGGATGGCAAATACATACTATTCTGAACACCAAGCAACAATGAATATCCTGAAGTGATGAAACTCTCTCAATGTCATGGGAACACGATTGTCACTTGTCATTACTGTGCATCTCTCTATTTCTTCATGTACCCTAAACTACCTATTCGTACATAATTCAGCACACTTAATAATGTAGAAAATCAATTAATATTTACTGACCTGTCTCTGCTTCTCCGTGATGGGAACGCAGCATTACAGCCAGCCACCGTGCAGACATGCATCTCTTTTAAATGAACATTTCTGTAGTGAAGTTTCACACTGTAGGAACTCTTGAAACTCTTCTTGCACACGTAGCAGATCTTGGGGTCTGGGCTTGAGCACATTTCACCTTCTGGGGAGAACTTCTGAGGGCTGTTGTAGTTGAATGTGGAAGCAAAACTTTCATGAAGGGCAGCCATACTGGCACTTCCTCCGTTGTACAGTCCATATTGGCTCATGTAGAACATATCATATGTAGGGTCTGTATACTCTTCCTTCACCTTAATGACATCCTGGTTAGAAGAGTCATTGTGGTTTTCATCTGGTCTGTCACTGTGCATCATAGATTTTTCAACAG
This sequence comes from Gallus gallus, assembly GCF_016699485.2. Classification (NCBI taxonomy): domain Eukaryota; kingdom Metazoa; phylum Chordata; class Aves; order Galliformes; family Phasianidae; genus Gallus; species Gallus gallus. The sequence continues at coordinate 32,818,641 of NC_052572.1, forward strand.
GTTCATGGAGGCGGTCATCACCTTCCATGGATTCTTCACACAGTTTTGGCTCTGAAGACTCAGACTCATTTTCATAGTCTCTCTCGTGCTCCTGGTCTTCTGATGTCATACTGTCTGCCCTTCTTATATCTGGTCTGGAAATGCATCTGCTTCTGTCAGTTTTGGAAAAGTCTTTCACAGACAAGCCTGGGCTCATTTCTTCCTGAGAATGGCAGTGATTGTCATGACCAATGTCATTTACCATTGTGCTGCTGTCATTCACCTCTTCATCTTCATCATCAAATTCATCGGCAGTATCAATAACTTCCTTTTCTATTTTAACTGGCATGCTCGACTTCCTTGGCTTCTTCTTAGGGGCAAGGTCAGCATTAGGCTCTGAGGTGGGCATCAGCACTGATGGTACTGATGACTCTGAAGGAGGAGGGGGATGCTGCTCCATGCCACTTGCTGCTGGTATTATTGGACTGGTAGGGAGGGAGGTTGGAGGACTCACCATTTCTCCAGGAGTAAGTAAATTTCTGTAAAAAGGAGGAACAGGTTGAACAGTCTTTAAAGCTGGAAACACCAGCTGACTGGGAAGAGGATTCTGTAGTACAGGATCTAGAGGAGGAGTGGTAAATCCCATCGGTGGACGCCCAGGGCTTGTTAAAGTTAGGTTGGATTTTGTACTTGCTATGACTGGGGTGGCAGCACCTGATGTAGCACGAATTAGATCTTTGTCTCGGTTATTTCTTAGCATAGGCATGTGGAGGCGGGGGTTGGGGTTAGCACTGTGACGATTGCGGCTTCTGAGAGAGCTGAATACCATGTTGCAGCCCTCAATAGTGCACCGGTGCTTGATCTTCAGGTGAACGGCATTGTAGTGGATTTTAAGCGTACCTTTGTCATAGAAAGTTTTGCCACATGCATTACAAAACACTCTTCCTTTTCTAGAGGCAGACCCCATTCTCCTCATTCTGTGAATGCGGAATGAACTTTTAGTATGTTCCGTTTTCGATAAATCATTGACAGGTGTAGGTGTCTGAACAGGAGAGACACAGGGTGGCTCAGTTTTGGGTTCAACATTTGTGATGCTGGTCAAAGCATTCCTGCTGGACGTCTGCTCATTCTTGAAAGGTGTAGGCGAAACTTCAGATTCACTGCTCTCATTATATTCATTTTGAGCTGTAAGGCTTGGTTCACGAAGCCTCATTGCTGGCTGTTCCAGCAGGAGGCCATTTGGAGGCAGCCCCAGCAGAGGAGCAGAGACTGGATTTATGTACTGGAATGGTAGCAGGAATGCAAGACTATTCGGGATGTTTTCAAAATGATGAATGCTGGAAGGGTTGCTATTCTCCAAGTGAGCAAGGAGACTCGGGCTCCTGGTGCGATTATTGCTTTCAATAAAAGTCCTTATATCTGAATCTGTCTTTGAAGATGGCACAGCCACAGCCTGCCCTTCTTTTTCTTGAATTGCCATCAGCTCCACAATGGATTTGGTTTCTCCAAATCTCAAGAACTGCTGAAGGGTAATGATCTCTTCTTCCCTGGACATTATGGCCCAGCGGTCCAGCACCTTGCCTGCAGCATCCTAGAGGCCATATCAAAGAAACAACAAAGACAAACACAAAGAAAAAACTTATTGATTCTGCATAATTATTGAATTCAATAGAAGGTGCTCTGCTGCCTGCACATGAAATACTAAGCTCAAAAAACAACATGCAATCAGTGTTAACAGAACTCAACCAAAAAAGCAAACTTTTTCAGCCATGCAAATACCATGATTACAGTCACAGTTAGAGAAAAAGATTGAGTTTAATAACGTCAGAGCAAACAAAATGTAGAACACTGGGGCTCTGTGATCTGAAACGCCTTTGATATTGCTATTTTAAAAGCAGTGATCTATATACTATGCAAATGTTTGGTATACGTTTGTTGCTGTGCACTCCACTGTACAATACAGAAAGCTGTACCTTAATTGATGTTAAATGGTGCCACTATAAGAAAGAGCTAAACAAATGAAATTTGCTTTTCAAATATAAGTGAACATACAGCTTAAATCACTCATGGACCATCTCACAAAAAATTCTGATGCAAGGCAGTCTCAAAAATAGCACATAATACTAGTATCTTCCTCCTGTTTTGTTGTTTTTGTTTTTTTTAATTTTTATTTTACATGACAGCAATACTGAAAAACACATTAATTATAAACTTACATCAAAAGACAGAAATAGAGAAATTGTTTAAAGCGTAACTGGCAATTGATTGTAGACTTGCAATCTTGGTATGGCTTAGACTTAAAGGATGACTTTTTTTGCTATAAATGACAGTTAAAAATATGTAAAAAGTAAGCATCTGATGGACGTAGATAGCATAAATGTGTAAAAATGTTGTCTCTTAACACTGCCTTCTGATACCAAGGGAAAAATCCAGAGAGAATACACATCAGTAATCACTAGACTATCTGTTGTTAAATATACATTAAAAAGCATTTCACACTTTCATTTTTGCTAGTAAGCATGAGATTTGCCTGAAGGTAGGACTTAAAAATTCTGCAATGTAATGTCAGGCAATCCATTCCACCATGTATTGATAAAAAGATATTAAAATACTTATATAATGAATACATCATTTTATTGGCATTTTTCCTTTTGGGCAAATGCTGGACATAACATCAGCACGGTAACTATAACCAACAAGCACTGTTGCATGCCATCAAATCCGAATTATTCCAGTGCTTCCTCATGCATTAAACAGTTTGAAATCCTTGCAAAGATACCCCTCTGTACTGTCTCTGATCTTTTTAAACCTTGACTCTCAGCTTCAGAACCCATTCAAATATTCTGGTCTACACATTACTGCAAAAACCACCAGTTCTTATTTGATTATGAAGCCAGCAAATATCTTTCAGTTTTTGCAATCTTTATTTATTTATTTGTTTGTTTCAGTTTTCAGAGTATTGATTCTTTCCTCTGCTCCCCAGAAGCTTCCTTCTAGAGCACTGGAAAATGCCATTTGCCCCAAATGTATTTATTTGATTAATTCTCTTTTTTTTTGTTATTATTATTTCAGCTCTGATGCGTGTCACCTAATCCAGGGTTAATGGTGAAGGTTGATGCCATGTATGCTTCAGAACCTTGCATGCCAATGCAGAATGTTCTGAAAGGTTCCACACGCAATAGCTCACAACGAAACGTTATATGACTATGAAACTGTCAACAGTAAACAATTACAGAATATCCTTAGAAGAATTTTCGCTGCATTGATGGAGATGTAGAGCACCAGAACCGATCTATAAGCAAAAATTATCCAGCATGCATTTACAGAAAGATGAAAGAAACTCCATCATGCAGATGCTGGTCCTGGTCTGAAGTATTAGTCAGGAAGCGTTCACACCTTTAAATACCTTTGAGCACTGTGGACATCCGTAATTGCTATGCTCCCCCTGTTCTACCAGTCAGACGGAGGAGCATTTTAGATGCAGTCTGCTATCTAGTCAGAATCATCCGGAACACAAAACCAACAAGAAATATACCCCACAAACACCCAACAGAAAAAAGAAACAACACAAAGAACAGGTTTACTTTTGAAAACACTGAGATTATATTTTCCCCACTTCCCCCAACTTGCTTTGATTACTCTCCCCATGAATGCCACTTGAATTTCCTTGGATCAACTTCTCCTGCTACTTGCAGCCAGCCATACTAGTTCTGCTTTTGAGCAATTCTTATGTGAAACTCAAAAAACAGTCACCTGTGACACAATTTATGCACACACATTCCCAACCTGAAGCCACAAGTATTCACTGCTTCTAACTGTAACTTGAAGATGGAAATAACATTGTCTAATTTACACTGCTTGCATGTATTGAATTAGAACCCCTGACTGCAGCCAGCTGCAGGCTGCTTTGTAATGTACTACTGGTAGTAATTTGTTTTGTTTTTGCTTTAATTTGTAAATCACTCACAGGCTTATGTAGCAGATGGATGTTTTATAAAAACAGATATTTAAGTAAATAAAAATTAGATACAGCCTGTATGAGAAGAACTCTTGGGAATAGTAGGTATGAGTCCTGTAACAGACTGCCACACATCAGCGGAAGGTTACTTCACACAGTCTCCCATCTGATGGCTGTAGATCCAGCTGTCTGTGTGCACTGAACAGAGAGACAATGTGCAAGCACTGGGGCTCCCTGAATGCTTTCAGGGAGTTACTCCACAGCTAAAGTCAGAGATGCTGGCAGTTGGCTACACGACCTACCTTTCCATGATATGCCACCCTCTTCCGTCCCATTTCGTCAATGGCAGAATGTTTTGGGTTTGCAGTGAAGAAGGACAGACTTTCAGCTGTTGCTAAGTGCCACTGATCACAAAATTTGGCAGTCAAGTATGTGATTGTTGAGGGGGTTACCTTCACTGTCACATAAACAGCAAGGTATTAGAAAGCTAGCCTTAAACATTCTCTGCCTACTTGTACTAGTTGCATCAAGCTATACCTGGATAATTCGCTGCAATCATTTTTATTTCCATAGCCAAAGTAAAAAAGACATTGCACAGATGCCCATGCCTCATAGAAAACATACTACCTATGGATACTGTATAGCATATGCTTCAATATTTACATAGTGATGGCTTTCAAATAAATCATTTTAAGTATGTACTATGCAAACCTAGATAAAGAATGAATAGGAATGTCATTTTTTGATAAAACTTAAAATTAACAAAAAATCTAACCATTATCCACTTTGAATTAAGCTATAACTAGCTAGGGATCTCTCTGTATATGGTAATACTTGATTAGAAGTTCAAGTCCTTTCTTACATATAATCGATTTCTTGTTTCTTACAATCTCTCATGCTAAATTTTTTCCCCAAAGCCATTAAATCATATCCACATTTAAATATTCCACGACAAAAGGTTCCAATTTATATTACTTTTTTCAGCTCACTACTGATTAAGCCAAGCCTCCTGTGACAATGTGTACAGCGAAGTCAGTGAACAGAGAGATACCACTGCGTGCGTACAGCTTTACACCAGACAGTAGACAAGTAAGCCTGATTTCTTCCTTCTTCACCCATACAGCCTTGTTGTTTCAATTGTATTTTACATGCGTGGGTAGCTCTCTCTCAGACAGAGAAAAATTTTTAATCCCTAAATCATATAAAATCTAACCTTTTTATAGATGACGATTCATACACACACAAACTACATTAAATCTAGACAGCAAAGGCAGAGTTGAATATCCTGAAGCTGCCTCATTTTTTTGGTGCACGTGTTACAAAGAGATATGTTAGGGTACATCTTGTCTTAAACTTCTAGGTCAGACAGAACAAGTAATGGGCCTCAAGATGATTATCTTGGATGATACAAAAGTGTTAAAGCAGAAGATGGGCACAAAATTCACTCTAATTTGTAAGAGCCTAATTGAGAAGGACTGTGAAGAAGAGTCTTCATTTCCTGAGGGCCTTCAGGCTCTACAAATTTTAAGCTTTCAATTCATCTTGAAAACCTCGCAATTTAAAAACTGCTTATCTGCTTATTTAGAAAATAAGGATAGTCAACGCAAACTTACGTATGTTCTAAACCTTGACCTTTTGTTACAAAATCAGTTGTCTTAAACTCTCACTTTGCGTAAGAAGCTGTATCAACTCCTATGTGCCTGTACTGTGTTTAACTAAATTTATACGTATGTGCTCACACAGGCACACATATATATGTAAAGATACATACACATCACAGACTTTTTGCAGTTCTATTTTTATCCTACTAATTAACTTTTTGGCATAGGTAAAATAAAGTGTATATATGCTGCTGGCTGTATTTATAGTGAGAAGTACAGAAGAGTTGAGATTAACTGTAAGGTTAAAAAACTCTACAATTGCTTCTTAAACAAGGCTTTTGTGCTCAAAGTTATACAGAAAAACACAGTGCCATGTTTTCTATTTCAAAAATTTTGCATATGCACCATAAACTGTTGTTTTTGATGCATATCAATTCACTATCCACATTGCATACACGCTTAGATATGTATTTGATTAATTAAATAAGCAAGCTTGGTGTTTATAATATCACTATCTTCTATGAGCCCTTCTTAAAAAGCTATATATTTTCTAGCTGATTTCTAAGAAACATTTTGAATGCAGCTGTAACAATTGAAAAGCAGACTGAAAGACATTCATTTGGTCATACTATAATTGCAGAGGATGGTTTTAATTAGGGTGTAGACAGAAGAAAAAAATCAACATTTGTTTCTAATAAAGAAAAGCCTACATAATTTCCATGATTTAGGGTTTGTTGTTTTTGTTTGGCTGAATTTCCCAGGAGCATCTCTTTGCTTCCCAATTAAATTTCAAGCTGTTACGCTACGGGTAGTCCTACTGCTCCTGGGGCAAAAGCAACCAAAGCTGTGTAGCAGCACACTCGCTTACATCTGTAGGGATGGGAGTGGAAATGTGCAACCACGCTGGCTTGTTCTGGCCAACCCTCTAACTGCAATACAGCAGAAGTAAACCCTGTATTTGGCTCACCATATGACCATTCACATACTCATTTTCCTGATAGGTGTTTTTTCCACGCTGAACCTAGCCCACCTTTCCTCCTGTAAACACACACAAAAAAGTGTGCATACTTGCTCGCTGTGATTATACATGTGCAACTGATATAAAATTTAACACACCCAGCCTGCAATGAGCCATTGTTAAAATTTTTTCCCCTCATCTGTCACTACTCGCCCACCTCCCACCAGCCCCCCTGCTCCAAATGAAACCATATGAACAAACTCATGTTTAAGTGTCAGCAGTCCTCTCCTTGAGTTATACCGCTGCAGCAGGAATGAACACAGTGCAGCTCTACCGAGTTCTCAGTCAATAATGGAAATCTTTATCTTCTGGCTTCACTGCAGCCTCCACTGTGCTAGAAAAATCAAACGCGATAGATATTTTTCCCTTCAGACACCCCTTTCCCTCACCTACTGGAGTTGTTTTCTTTCTCCCAAAGATACAGGGCATGCATGAGAATGCCAGCTGCAGCAGAGGGAGAAAAGAGCCACTCTTTTCCCAAAGTATTAAGTAAAAATGACACCAGCATTATGCGTACAAGTGAAAACTAATGCGAGGGACATATTATTTACTCATAATTACATGTGTGCTTGTACTTAACTTTGCTGCCGGATATTAACAGTGCTTAACTCTGGGTTTTATGCTTCATGTCTCCTTATGCATGCAGCATCAAAAACTTCTGCATTTTGACCAAAGATCTTTGCAAATTTTTACTGATTGATACGGTAGACACTGGGTTGAAATCTGGCCACACTTTAAAGGCGGAGTAATTGTACTTCAAATCCAGAATAGTTCCACTGACCATGCTGGAAAGTAATTTTGAATTAACTTAGACCTGGAACACTACGTGGAGCCAAATCTGTTTGAATATATAAAGGGGCATACCACCATGGTGGAGCACAGCGGCTGTGTAATGATGCACAGGAGCACTGCTCAACAGTTTCAGAGTGAAAGTGAGGAACACCATGTCCTGCTGAAACTGCAGATGGAACGTAAGGAGGTGGAATGCAATAACCGCAGCTGAAACCTAGCCAGGACACCGCCGTTAACCACCCACGCTCTTGCTAAATGGCCTACAGGGTCTTTACTGACCAAAAGTATGCAGGTCCTCTGTTTTATATCTCATCCTGAAGACACATGCCAGGAGCACAGCTCCCTGCACAAGCAACCTGCTAGAGCTCTGGTTCTGGACTAGTTTATAGGGAGTGGTACCAAAAGCCTGGATCCCCAACACACTGCACCCTTCAGGGACTAAACTTCCTTATTTCTTACAATCCTTCTTAATTTTTTAGGTTCAAACTTAGAAAAGAAAACACAACAAAAAAACCAAACTTGACTACAGAGACTTTCAGAGCATTGCTCTTAGAGAGGACGCCACTCTGTCAAATGCCAACTAGAAAGTACCCATGTAAATTGAGGGTCAGGAAAAAAGCCTTTTACCTTTTTCACAAAAGGAATCATTCTTTTGAACTCTTTCCTGCTCCTCCTAAAAGTATATTCACCTCTTTGACTCCAGTAAAACTACTAGGATGCAAGGGCATTAGTATTAAATGCTTCTGATTTTTAAAACATATTGTTTGACTTTTGATAAAATATTCACTTTGTTAAGGAATGCTCTTGATTATGGACCAGATAAGAATGCATAATTCACAAGATGATCACTTTTTTTTTCTGGATAAAAATGTGTATAGCATTTTTATTTTTAAAACTATGATAGATCACCGTGGGATTACAACATATTTAATCACAGCAGTTTCAGCTTCATTTAATCATGGAAACTGCATCAAGCATCTTTGCAACTGGGTGCCTGACAAGTTTTTTCACAGAAAACCTCTGTCCACATTCAGAGAACAATCTCAGCACTGTCAGAACTCAATTCTCTTCTTGCCTTTTGAAATTCTACAGTGGTGTAACTCCTATGAGGTCAGTTAAATTTGATTTACAGCTGTCCTGTTGGTGGGAAGGAAAAAGAGATACAACCCCCATCTATTAAATGGCAAGATCTGTCACTTCTTGATAACAGTGGAGCTTCTGTTAGCATAGAGACACATTGCTTTGGCAGTTTTAAGAAGATCCAAAGTCACCTTTCAGCACTAGTCATTAGCCCATTATCTTGCCTTTATTTTGAAATACCAGTGACAATTCCCGAGAATTTTGCCCCTTGCCTACGACAAATGTCACAAATTTTCTCCCTTTGCCATCTGCCATGGTTTGGTTTTCCAAAGATTTCTAAAGACTTTACCCAAGGAAATGAATGTAAACTGACCAGATGCTTTATGGTATCTGTACAAGAAAGCATTTTTTAATGTACACCCAAAGTGAGACAAATTTTCTCACATTCGTGGTAGAGTATCGATATTTTACAGAAATCAAGCATTCCTTAAACAGCTTTGAAATTTAGAATGCTGAACCTCAACGCTGGAGGAACACTTTTTGAAAAATCATTTGGATGTCTCTGAAGCAGCCCTGCCACCAGCTTGTGGTGTGTGAGGGTGCTTGCTCCTAGGCAGACATCGCTACTAGAGGCAATCAGATCACCAAGTGCACCGTGCATGAAGTCAAACATTTTAGATTGTATGAGCTGCTGTGGGGACTTTTCAGGGTATGGACACATGGGGACAGGGAAGGATCAAAACACTGAAATAATTCCAGGTGTAATTTTGGCAAGCCAGGTGGATAGGAAATAACCACCTTGCACACAACCGTCGCCGTGACTGATCTATGTTTGCACCTTCTTGAATTTTTGCACATATAGTTGCACATTTTGGCAAGCAATATAGGGAAACTTGCCTTGATAATATCAGTTCCTGAAATCACTTTTAGTTTTACTGTCTGCAAAATTCAGTGATAAGCAATGTTATATTTTCTGTGCTTCAGCAGTCTTCCACTGAATTTAGCAGGCTACTTAAATCTCTCTTCTATGCCTCAGTTTCACCACACTGAAAGAGTGATGTAAGTTTTATGGGAAAAAAGAAGCACTCACAAAGAGCAACAATGAATTATTTTACTTGTTATATACATGGTCACAAGAGACATCCAGGTTTTCTTCAGCCAAGACCTTCTCCAATTATCACAATGTGATAATACAAACAGTTCATCATGTCTTACATCCCTGCAGCTGTTCCATGTAACATGCACTGTACCAAAAGCAGAGAAAGATATCTATTAGTCAAGTCAAACAAGATTATCTGACGGACCTTTTCTCACTTTAAATCCCAGCTCACTAAAGCCATAACCCTAACTGGAAAATTCAAGCAACAAAATGTTGTTCTTACTTGGCTTCTAAGTGAAACTTCTAAAGAAATCAGTAAGAGATCTGCCTAACCAGTGTCGCTGCAATGAATTAAGAAGTTGTCCAGCATTTTATCACTGGAGTAAAATTGCCAATAGTTGGATTTAATTACAAGCTTGGTTTTCTGACTGAACACCAAGTTGTGCCTCAATAAAGGGATTCATCTGTATACTATATGCTGGGTATTTGAATGGCAGCAGAACCAGGAGATTGATTTCCACCTTTAGTATTCATTAGGGAACAATGCATAATTACTTGCAATATATATGACACAATCTTAATGAGGCCCTTTTTTTTTCTTCATTGTTTACCTAAAAAATTTACACCAAGAAAAACACATGTAACATAGGTGGCTATCTGATGCAGAAGGGAGGCAGCAGTACAGAAGTGATGCCAAAAAAGGCAGAGGTCACTGAAATATATAAAATGCTGTGATACATGAAGTGAACTATCTGCACATCTTACACACACTGAAATGCAAAAGAAAGTGGGGGAATTATATTACAGTGTACAAAGTAATAATAGCTGTGCCTGCATGTCTTAATACCCTCTTGTCCCAGCAGTCCTGACTTTCTAGGCAGCCCACTTCTCCACATTAACAGTAGTCATTTGGAGAGCAGCAAACGTGCCATTAGAAGCACTTTTACAAGTGTATATTCATCCACCAATTAGCTTAATGTGGCCGCTTTCTGCATATTTTCTATCCAGGCTTGCACAAATCTTATTAATATTTCCCCCTAGCGCTTTGACAGATTACCTTGTCATTATGCATCCTGGAGCCTTTTAAACAATATGGGTAAACTACTGTTTGCGAGGTTAATGACAATTATCCCCTAATTACTGCATAAGTCACTCAGTCCACTTTATCTCATAGGCAGGGTTCTGCTCTGTGTATCTGCCATTGTGTCACTGTAAATGAATCTTGTATAGCTATGTTTATCTGTCGTTGCCTTGTAAATTACATTGACAGAAGAATGAACAAATTATTGTGTGTCATCACTTAAAATACAGCTTCTGATAAAAAAAAAAAAAAAATGTCCCACAAGCACAGCACTTGAATTTTAGCCCGATTGCAATTAGTATACACATGTTTAATGTTTTTGGTGATATATTTAGAAGCGGATGGGACACAGTGTGGTGGTAGAAGGCTCTGAAGTGGTAAGCCTAAGGGCAGTAAAACAGAGAAATACAGAAAGCTACACTACTAGTAATTCCATGATCACCTCCTGAGAACTCTTCTGCTAATTTAACAGTTGATAGATGAGGCAATGATATTTTCCAAACAACCTCACATTCACTGCTGTGCCGAATACCACAATTTCCATTGTTTCTGACCACATCCACAAAAGTGGTTTTTTTTAGCAGAAAAATACAAACTGAAGCTGGAACAGCAGCAGTATCCATAAAATCAGAATTGATGCAGTTCAGGACGGTATCAAAGAGGATTAATAATTTGGATCGTGTCTGCCCTGACCAATTCTAGTGACTCCAAGAGGACTGCTTGTAGCAGAAGCCAGGGCAGAATCTGGCAGCCAGCACCTACATCAATGTATTGATTTTAAAAACAAAATAAAATAAATTAGCACACTGCCTACTCTTTTCTACAGCACCTGTGCACTGGGTCACCTCCTTGGTATAATTAGTGTCCAATAGAGAGAGAGAGTTAAAAAAAATTCCATGTTCAATTCACCCTCCATGGATTGAAGTATTTCTACCTTAGGATAGGAGGGAAGAATTGGCCAATACCAGCTTCCCAACATCTTCCATTTTCAAGTCAAAGCTAAGACAGGACAACACTAAAACCAGGTTTGTTCTGCTTTGAGAAAGAAAGTTGACTTGTTGTTGACCTTGATTACTTATTTCACCAAAAACACCTTGATGAATTTAACACAAAGCACAAATATAGCCAGTGTTCAGAAGCAAAAAACATCTAGACCTGAGTGTGGCATGTAAGAACAGAAATTAGATGGTAAAAAAAAAATCTGGCTTTTACTTAATGCTTTTTCCTACAGGGGTCTTGGCAAAATAATTGCTTAACAGCCATAGGAACCACAGTCCTATGCAAACAGTGTAGCAGAGACAATGCAGTTCCAATGCAGGCCATTTATTCCAGTTTTGCAAAGTCCTTTTATTCTAGTTTTAGATTGCCAGAAATCACATTAATTGCAGAAATTTAATAACGAATGTGATTCTTATTGTGACCACACAGCTTCAGATTTCTTGTCCCCAAGCTTGGTGCAGTCACAGCACATGAACTTCCTCTCACCAATAACTTGAGCAGAAATTGAACCATCTCCCTCAGGTCAGACATTTAACTCCTAGAACAAGGATATTTCTCTGCTTTCCAGACAAACAGGTGATTCGTGAAGTGAGATGCTCTTTCAGTTACTCAGACAAAACTGTCTGCCACACAGCTTTCAGAAAAACAGTATGTAACAATGGGTATGTCATCCCTGCATCCTGCAATAAGGTTACATTGTAATGCATTTTAACAGCCTTGAGGATGTGCTTTATTTTGCATACATTCAAAAATGATATATGCATTAATGTAATATAGTTATGCATTCACATATTTAATATGTATCTGATTATGTCTTACATTTTACATACCTTCTAATTTAGCAAAGCTTGTCATTTTATAAACATTCTAAAATACGTTCAACACCAGCTTGTGATTAAATGCCAGGAGGAGAAGATGCAAACTGGAACGGAATTATGATTCCCAAAAGGAAACAGTATGAGCCTGCTTAAGCTGCTGTGCAAGAAAAAGAAATGTCAGTATTCTACAACTTGTGATTATTTTGTGAAATTCAGTAGGTTATTCCAGCATTGAAAACCTCTCAATCATAGTGAAGTGTACGTTTATTTTGTTGTATTATGATAGTGTAATATCCAGAACGAATAGGCACACTGAGATACAACAAAATTACCAACATTACTTAAAATAATAGTGGTTTATACGGCATGTAGATGAGGACAGCACCTCTGTCCATGATCTTAGTATAGGCTGGAAGAAAAGGCTGTACTGAAGTGGTAAGAAAATGTAACAGCCATCACTGCCAGGGATAACTAAAAAGACTGATCGATTTTGAGTAAGCACTACCTCAAGGGTTTTGGTCCCACTAAGATTGATCTCTGTGTCTGTCCTGTGTTCAGTCAATGCAACTTTCAGCAGGGTATCCACTGCAGAAATAAATGGAAGTGCTGCAGTAATCCGCCACCCTCCCTCCAAGTATGTTATTTTCTCTCTAAGTTGAAGGAAAAGGAAACCCAATGTGGCTGACGGTAAAGTGCTAGGCAACAGATGGTTTAAAATGCTTAAAGACACAGAATACTGTTATTGTTGACTATAGCACCATTTGAAAAAAAAAGAAAAAGAAGTATTTCTAAATCATTACTATTTCTCTTTGATTTTTGACATTTTAGGCCTCTGACCTTGGCTAATAGCACAGAAAGCCTGTGTAACAGAGACATGCTGTTATCGACTTGTAACAGACAATTTGGAGTTGTCCCACCAAATCAAGGACTAATGCCTGGCTTCTATGCAGGCAAAAGTGTGCCCTAATACAACATTAACCTTTATCTTTATTTCCTAAAGGAAACAAGGATGGCTGTTTTTGAGAGAAACTGTGAGGCTGATTTAACTGATTCTTTTCTTTTTCTTTTTCTTTTTTTTTTAACAAATAAACTCTGGAAAAATAACAGAATGAAATTAGGTGACAGCTAAGAAATTAGGGAGGAGAAATACAGCCATTCATCCTAGTTAGGATCTTTAAAAAAAATCAATTTACTTGGCAGTTTTTGTTTTTGCACATTTTGGGTTTTATCAGCTTTCTTCAAACAGTCTCTAGAGATACTGAGTTACTTGCAGAGAACTCGGTTCATTAAGAAATATTATTTACATAGGTATTATTCATCTTTGCTGGAGATCTTTTACATTTAAATGGAACTGTGTACCTTTGATCTAAAGTTGACTGAAAAAGCTAAATGATACTTTGTATGGCCATAGATCAGCATGTGGTAAAGGTTGAGGTAAGCAAGAAAGTACTAAAAAATTGAAAATGTACATCGTGTTAACAAGACAGCTCAGTCACAATTTTACTTACAAGAGGAAATTCTGATGAAGAACTTCAACATTTAGGATTATACTAAAGATGTTATTTTTCTTTATCAATTATTCATCATTTGCAGAGAATTTCACACATTATGGAGTTTTACCTGATTCTCAAGTCTACAACAGTAGAGGACAATTAAACGTTTCATGAGCAACTAATGTTGAGGAGGATGTTGGACAATATGGTATGTATATAAAGTATGGACTGGACAGAAGAATAAGTGAGTGATTACTAAATGTTGGAGGTTAACAAGAGGCCAACGTTCATTGGCCTGACTCTGTTTAGGCAGAAATCCCTTCCTTCAAACATAACAGAAGTTTTGCTTGAGTAAATTCTTTAAAGTCAAGCCATGCTGAGGCCCATGTCACCCCTCTCATTCTTCCAGCCGAATTGTCTGGTATGGTTTGATAGACAGAAGCACTTAAGTGAACATAATTCACGTGCAAAAAATCTTCATTATTTTTGGTCTGCAGCTTCGGAGTTACTGTTTGAACTACAGGTGCAAAATGACCTAGATGCTTGGAAATTCAAACTGAGGAGTAAAATTACACATATTCACAGAGTTTAAAATTGGACCCAAAATATGGAAAATGCATCTCATACACTACAAACATTTGCCAACTGAAAAGAAAAGCAATCTTCTTCTTCATATTGAATGTCTTTTCACATTGAGATCTCAGGGATAAGAGATGGAAGTAGGCAAACTAGTGACTATGGCACTACCTGAGGAAACTGAAGCTTTCTTCCTTGATCCACCAGGTACTTTCTGTGTATTCTGGACAAATCATGGCCTTTCCATACCTCAGATTTTTGTCTTTAAAGTAGTAACACACATGTTGTTAGGAAAAACCCACTGTAGATTTTCAAAGGCTGAATTTGGTGGAGCCCTAAAGAACTGTACCCTTGAAAAAACAGCTTACTGTACAGCGGACCTGTCTTTATGAATATTCAAAAAAACTCTATTCTATGATAAGATTTAATAGGAATTGAACTATGAAATAATTGAAAAGACAAACCTTGAAAGAGAACTGCAACAAAATTTACGCTCATTTTTTTTCAATGCAAGACAGTGGAACATGTCTGGAAGGATTCAGTTCTATAGTATGCAGTCAAATAAGATGTTCTGTCAATGAATGTCTTTTCTAGTTCAATCTCTTATGGAACAACCTTTATCATACTACATTATGATTGTTTCATTCATGCTTATTATATTCAGAACTTCCCATGTGAAATAGTTCTTAAATAAAAATGCTAATCCCACTTCCTCAAATGGACACCAATGAACTGTCTTCAGATTACTTGTAACACCGCAAACTTTGAGGGAAATAACAGTGCTCATACTTACACATTTCTCTGGATAACTTTACAAGCCACCCTCATTACCTCAGAGGACAGATGACTTAATACAGAAGAGGTTCCCCTGAATACAACTATTTGTTGAGGAGCAAATAAAATGAATTATTTTCATAAAAAAAAAAGAGAGCCCTAAGAATAGCTTGGCAAAGTGTAAGCAAAAAGTAACTTTTAATGTCTTTGGCAAATCCCCAGCTCTTAGTAATGGCATCCAAAGTTGGTTCAAGTGTGGGTGATAAAGCAGGTTTAGAGTCGCCTTTCAACTTTTACTTTTTAATAATAAAAAATCAATATACAGAGGATTACAAGCCTCTTGGTTTTGATTTTGTCTATCAAAAACAAAAGACTGACAAAGTTATGGTGGTGAATGAAACTCCTCAGGCCGCAGTTACAATGCAAATATTTTTTACTCTATTTATTTATGGCACTCCACTGAGAAGCTAAAATACATTATTAAAATAAAATGAACAATCTTTTCTTTTCCCCCCATACACACACACACACACACACACACACACACACACACACACACACATATATATATAACATAGAAATGTAATCCTGATTATACATTTCTAAACCCCAGAAATTTAATAGATTACAATTCAGATCCTAAATTAATCACAGAAGTCTATTTCAAAGCAAAACAAGGAATAGCCCGGACAGCAGCCTGCATTCAAACAAAAATGCTCATATAGGGCTGGATGCACTGTGAATTACACTATGGAGTAAAGGGAAAGTATCGTGGTGTATGAAAGAAATGACCAAGTACATTTCAGCAATCAGTGCCTCTGTGCTGGTAACGTTTGAACAGTGTTGTGAAGGAAGTCAGACTCTCTGTTTCACTGTTCACAGACAGACCAACTGAGCCTGGAACAAACGTGATAGTAACACGGATGATCTCGTACGGATAGAAGGCCATATTCCTGCAGTCTTGAAAAAGGCAAATGGGAACTGAAGCCTGCAAGTCAGTGTCAACTTTGCTCACACAGGACAGTAAGGTCAAAATTGTAGAGGGATCTGTAATATTCACAGTAAATGGAGTTACCATTTGTAAGCATAAATGGAGTTACTGTTTTTAAGTTATTTAAAACATACCTTTATGTCTTGCAGTTTTCTTTGCAAGAAGAGACTGCTGCCAAGTCCTTAGGAGGGCAACATTAGTGTTGTTATGTGATCAACTCATGGAATTATTTCTTATGTTTTTTTTTTTTTTTTCTTAAAATTGAACTGCAGAGTAATTAATTCAATTTGGTGGAGCTAAACAGGCAAGTTTACCTGTAACATGGTGGTCTCAATCCACATGAGCTTGAAGGAAGGGACCACACCTTCTAAAATCCATTAATCAAATCAAATTACTATGCATGATTCGCCATAGGAACATCACAGCAGTGTGAGCATGTTTAAACAATTATATTGTGGTACAAACGCAGCAGCAAGGACACAGCAAACAGCAGCAGCTGTAGGTCAGAACATGCAGTATTGCAATGTCTTATGCTTGCCTTCCCAACGATCTCAAGGAAAGAAAAACACTGAATTTACGCTCACACAAAGAAGGCAATGTAGGTACTTCACTTATTACTGCACTACTGCACCACCTTTTAAAGAAGACCTAGTATTCTTAGGTCAGAGCCGGGCTTCCTCCTAAAGTCAAGTTCTAGGAGGGGGAATAACAGAAGGAGAGAAGGAATGAAGCTGCACTGTCAGAAGAGCAGGTCAGGTAAGGTTTGGAAAGAAGTGGTATAAACTACATGTAGGAATTATGAGAGAGGATAAAGCAAGAGACTAGTCCTTCTGCCACTGGCCTCACTGCTCACCCACCTCTTTCTTTGTCTTCCAATGTGAGCAATGAGAGCTAAGGCTACATACAGCACAACCACCTATAGCAGAACCATCCACAAGAAAGTACTGACTGGGCCAATGCCAGAACAGTAAAAGCAAGATTCACTTAGTATTTTTAAGCACTTTGTACTGTACATATCTCTCTAAGGAAGATTGATTTCCATAAAGACCTGTTTTTATCTGAAGTTACTGATGATGCTATAAACCACAATAGTTTCTCCACTCAAGCCTTGCATTGGAATTTCAAGTTCGCTGCGAGAAGACTATGTGTTAGCCAATGCTTGAGGAATATTGGCATGTACTGCAAAGCATGTTGGTTGGGTCAGGTTCCCTATCAGAGAGTAATAACCCCAGGTGACAGTGTCAAAGTTTGAAATAATTGCAAACACGTACACACAGATATTTCATATATTTTATCTAAGTTTCCCAGAGAATTCTAAATATTACTTAAAGTTCTTTGATCTTCACCTTACTGCCATCTAGATAAAAGCTCTCTAGTCAACAATGCTGAGACAGAATTCCCTTAACAGAATTAAAGAAAAGTTTATCGGACTTCACGCTATCTGATTCATTTTATTTTATTTTGCAGGATAGTCAAAGCACTGTTGTATTCTCTTCTGTCATTTCACTTATCTGGCTTGGATTTTGTGTTGTGTGTGACTTGACTGCTATTTGAACCAGTTCTTTTGCTTAACAGGACTTCCAATCAAGAATAAGCTAACCGACAAAGGAAGGGAGAAAAGAAGGGGAGTGGGATATGTCATGTTGAAGATAAACTTCAGAGAAATTACAGCAACGTCACAATACACTACATACATTTTAGAATTATTTAGCGTCTGTATAATACGAACACGAGAAGAAGCAATTTCCTATCAAATGAAAGCACACTAATCGTCACATTTTAAGAGATGCTTATGACAGGTGAAGACCTTAAGAGTCTAATGACTCCCTCCACTACTCCTGATACAACGCGTATAAACCGTTGTCTTAGTTTAGAAAATACAGTTTTCAAAAGCTGTGATAAAGCCTTAGTGACGCAGGACTGAGGAGAAGTACGTAAGTGTCCCCCAACCTCACGTGGAAGCACTTGTCAGGAATGCAGATGCTGGTGACATGTGGCTCGCTGGGGACTGAGCGCTCCACTGGTTCAATAAGGCTACAAAAGTGCAACAGGCCTCGATGTCAGTTACATGGTTTTACATACCTACCATGTCAGTGGTTCTCTGCCTCCCTGGGAATTTATTCAGATATAAGTGTATTCAGCCCGTAACAATGTCTTCTACCTGCCAGAAAGCTAGAAAAATACCCACCTTTTATGAATCTACAGTGCATGACTGTTGGTGTTTTACATGTTGGGAGGGGGAGAAAGAGAGAGTGAAGGAGAGAGAATGGAGGCAGGAAAGGGGAGCGAGAGAAAGAAAAAGGGAGGGAGGGGTAGAAAAAGAAAGGGGCAGCAAGAGGAAGAGAAAGAGAGAGGATTTCCAGACAATTTCTGTTTCACCTGCATTTTATAAATTTCTCTAGGAAGAAATCCACCTGCATACCTACGCCACTTGTCTAAAAGTTAATTCTATGTTGCTGCAAGTATAGAATAATTTTGTCCAAACCAGGTTCCTGAACACATGCACTTACTTTTTTATTTAAAAGGCCTCATATTCAAATATGCATTTAACTTAGATGAGCAGTCCAGCAGATGTAAAGCTGCTCATGTGGGTTATGGTTACACAGCCATGGCCCAAACCATTTAATTTCTAGAAGCAAATACACACAGCAGTCAGCAGAAGCCGTATGTGCTGGAAACATGGGGATTAGGGATCAGATAATTGTACATTTTGCACACCAAGGCTGGGTATCAATACAGAAAAATTCTAATGGCATTAGTGACCCTCAAGGTCTTCTTACACCTCATGACTCACTGAGAGAACAGCACAGATTACTTACTGTGCTGCAGCCCTTTCTTTTTCTCTGTTTCTCTAATTCTGATGATATTGCTAGTTATAGAGACTAGTGAAGTCAGTTATTAAGAACTACTTTTTAAATGATTGCCTGTCCATGCTGCAAGTTAAAATTAATTTTGAATAAACCTGTATATCCAAAATTACACAATTCACCTTTATCTGGATGCCCAGATGTTATCAGATGCAGAAGCAATGAGACACATGAGGACAGTGTTTCTCCTGTTATTATTCACCACAGAGAAATTAAAAAAAAAAAAAAAAAGAAAAGAAAAAGAAAAAAAAACCTTTCAAAATTTTCACAATTCTCCAAAAAAACTCAAGCAATAGCTGTAAAATATTGTCCTCGTACATGAAGTCATCTCAAACTGTGCAATAATTAAGAAGTGATGCATCGTTTTGCAAACACTTTACAACACTTCTCAGAAAACCATAAAATACTTACCATATCTATACAAACAGCTTGTTAGTACTGTGGGAATCTGGACTGCTTAGAAATGTAACAGGAATCAAAACTCTGGTATTGGCTTTCATGCATACATACCAAGACCTAATGTGGAAATAGGGTAGCAACTGTAAATGCCACCTGAAATTCTTACTATTAGCAAGGTTATGTGCCAAATGACACAGTAGTTAAAAAATCACTGTTTTGAAAGGAGAAGGGAGTTAGGAATGCACTGTTGAAACGATAAATCAAGAAGGAACCTACCCTGTTTTTTGTCAGTTTTATTTCCCATATTGTGGGGGTAAGAAGTGTCACACTGCTTTTCTTACGATCCACTGTGAAATGTACATTAACACAATGACAGCTAGACTGCTATGAAGACACTATACAAGCATGCAGACGAGAGGTGCAGCAGTAGCTGTCTTTTGTATCAAGTGTAAATGGAAGGAGTTTGGGAGGTCGGAGAGTGACAGGAGGGTGTACCTTGTAAGAAAGCTAACGTGTTAAATATGTTTGATAAAACATTTCAAGTTTGAATTCACGGAATCATAGAATGGTTTGGGTTGGAAGGGACCTTAAAGATCATCCAGTTCCAACCCCCTGCTGTAGGCAGGGCTGCCACGAACCAACTCAGAATGCCCAGGGCCCCATCCAATCTGGCCTTGAATGCCCCCAGGGATGGGACACCCACAGTTTCTCTGGGCAGCCTGTGATGGGGACTCACCACCCTCTGAGTAAACAATTTCCCCCTAATCTAACCTAAATCTCCTCTCCTTTAGTTTAAAACCATTCCCCTTTGTCCTAACACTCTATGCCCTGACAGTGAGTACCTCCCATCTTTCCTTTAGGCCCCCTTGAAATATTGGAGTATAAGCCTTCTTTTCTCCAACCTAAACAAGCCCAGCTCTTTCAGCCTTTCTTAATAGGAGAGGTGGTGCTCCAGCTTTCTGATAATCTCCATGGCCTCCTCTGGACATGCTCCAACAGCTCTGTATCTTGTTTGCAGTGGGGCCCCAAGGCCTGGACACGGTGCTCCAGCTGGGGCGTCATGAGAGCAGAGCAGAGGCTCTCCCTCTGCCTGCTGGCCATGACTCTGTTGATACAGCCCATGGTAATACATGGCAGTTCACAGGAATACAGTTTCTGATGGTGTGTATTATGCTGGTCATCATTTTTATATATACACATACAAAGCAAACAGACGCTTTTCTGTGCAGACCAGGATGACAGTCTTGCAAGCATGACTGTCACTATGTCAGAGGAGCACACTCATGACTTATGGGCATTATTCACATTTTGTTCCTAAACAAGAACATAATTGCACATATTACCATCTGTGAACAGATTTTGATCTTCTAAGCCATTTTTTTTTTTTTAAAGCTTTGGCCCATAACCATGATATAAGTGATAGTAGTATAAGAGCTTGCCCAAGCTTGGCACTTTTCTTCCTTTCTGTGGCGGTTCATTTTTGATAGAGAGTATAATGGTTTGAGAGTATAATAGTTTTACTGTCACTGTTTTGTTTAAATACTCTGAAATAGGGTTATAATGCATTGATAAACAAATTGTAAAATTATGAAGTGTTCAGTACTTTGAATAATTATATAATCTAATATATATCAGGATTACATACTGTATAATCTGTCTATATCAGTGTTCTACATGGCATGTTTTTTTAAAAATCACATTTTTTATTAAATAAAAATATTATAATAAAAAACTTATAAATAAATTCCTGTGATCTAGCCAAACTAGCTGAAGTTTCCTCCCTTAGCATTTACTGATTATTATTTTTTAATTAATAATTTGCTTGTTAAGCATGCCCTTTGTTTTGGTTTTAATTGGAAAAGAAAGAGAGATGCCTGTGCAAGTACAAGAAGAAAAGTAAGACTTTAAGTCACTTATTAAACACTACATATTTAATTAAAAATATATATATATCTTTTGTTCTGGACTTCAAATACTGTTAGAAAAAGTGTTAGAAAAGCTTCAGATAATCAGAATGCATGTGGCCGTGTCTGAAATTTGCCTTGTTCAAATGAGTAACATTTCTGGCGTAAATCATTCATTTCTGTTTACTGAGGTCACTCAGGTGGGTAAATGCATCCTGGATTAGAACCTCCCAGTTTCTCGGCATTCACTATTTTTTCTACTATCCCTCTGGACACGACTTTCACCAAACATGGCTAAATAAGCCTATTTCCTTCCTGTGGATAAAGCACATTAATGAGAACGCCTAAGCATGATATTGGAAAATTGTTCTCTCTACAACAGATGGTACCTTGCTGTAACTAGTAAAAGTTTCAAACATCACATTTTTCTGGTAATTTACTGTTTGTGATGCAACAGAAATAAAACAACCTAAAAAACCAGTAAATGAAACAAAAATCGGTATCAAACAGAATCAGTCATTTATGTGGTAAATGATTTATAGATATGTGAGGGGGATACCCAGGATATAGTTCTCTGAGCAGACATAAAATACAGTTTTATTTAGTACAGCATCTTTCAAGCAAGTTGTATCCTGAAATGCTGCACAGACTTATATCCTAGTGTTACACTGATATTGTAAATAACAGCAGACGGAAAAATTATGAGACACAGGTAAACGAATGTTTTCAGCTGAGACCTGAGAGAAATAGAGATGCCAACAAAGTGTAGAGTGTATCTAAGAGCACAAACTGGAGAGGAAAAATGGCATGCATGAGCTCTGACAAGAAGCCTGTGGTGGGAGATAGAGGGAGTCAGCTGTTGAAGAGCTGAGCCAGCAGAGAAGGGGCTAAGGAAATCGTGGTCAAATTTTTGCCACCTTGCGAAAGAATCTGCAGTCTCCACTGAAGTAGACAAGAAAGATGTCTGACTATCCAGGAACAGAATTTGTCTCTCTCATTTGATTCATGCTGGTGTAAACTGTGGACGATTCTCACAACTTCAAGGAGCTCAGATAATAATTTCCCTGTGTAAGCGAATTAAATCTGACTTCTGTGGATCAATCAAGTTGAAGAAAAATATGTTCTATTTTGTTTTGTTTTTAAAAAATATTTAGGAACAACCACACATTTAATTTGTGGCCGATTTTGAAGAGAATGCTAAATGAAGAACAGAGAAAGGCTGGTTAATATGGTTGCAGTTTTTCTAGGCACATGATAATATAAAAACAATGCCACTTGCTAGAACAGGTTGGCAGAAAAATCGTTTAATGAATCTGATTGAGAAGTTGCCTACTCTTAACATCAAACACTGTAAAAGGTAATTTTTCAGGTACAGCCATGTAAGAAACAATCTGTTTCACATCAGTTCTCACAAAAATTACCTAAATCTGGCAACGGGTAGAATTTCAAGTTCTAAATTAAGTGGATGCTAACAGAGGCTTAATTAAGAAGAAACAGGCTTTCCTAGGTTTAGGTGTTTTATTATGATGTTTAAAACCACACCCTTAGCTCATAGACAGCGATGCTTTTGAAAGAAATTTCAAGTTATTTCAAGGCTCACAATATGTTGCTATGGTGCATGGTGCTGAAGAGAGTAAGCTAATGGGCTCTCTATTTAATGTGATTAGAGCTATTATTGACATAATGCCAGGAAGACGCAAAACCATTAGCATTACACTACAGCTCACTTCAGTCACTACTCAGATTTAGCATTTGATCCACAATTTTAATTTTGCTCTGCTCTATTCAGGGCTGCATTACACAAAATGCATAATTAAAAGCTGCTGTGATTCTCTCTATTTCTCAAATTAAAAACATAGCAAACATTTGTAGTTCTAATCCACTAGAAATTAATAAATCAAACATTGTCTTTTATCCTCATTCCTCAGTGCAATTCAGGATGCATGTTGGGAATATCTCACCATGCAGCAGAGAAAGCTACACTAAGAGCCACTGCTCCAAAGAATAGTCTCTAAAGCCTGTACTGTACTGCAGCAAGAACCTGAAGGACAGCAGAATACTGATAGCCTTGTGATTCCTCAGTTTATACTGGAAACTGTTTCTCAGTGCCATCAACCCACAAAACCCTTAAATTCCTTTTCCTTTATTAGCTTTTGTTTTTTTGTTTGTTTGTTTGTTTGTTTTTTGTTCACTAGAGAATCTATGGATGGTTTTGATTTTGCAAAATTTTGCACCTTTTGTGTTTAGATTTTGCCAACGAAAAAGGAGTAGTGGCAATCCTAAACAAACGTATTAATTGGCTTGCACTGTTGATCGCTCCAATGATCATAGCTCATTGTTTCCCCTTGACATAGAAATGGGCTTCTAACTGTACCTAAGGCATATTGTACCTACTCCCTGGGGTCTACCAATGCTTCCTAATCTTGTAATAAAATCTTTTTATTACAAACTCTGCAGGTCAAACTAACCAGTTAGGAGCTTAGAAACATTTGTCTCAGACTGCTAGATCTGCTCTCAAGTGAAACAGCATTCACATTTTCTCTGCTTTTACTTCTTTTGCAGATCTTTCAATGAAGAGTAAATATGGATGCAGTTTTTTTGTAAGAATCTTTTCACTTTTTCTCTAAAGCTAAATGATGACATTTAGCAGGTGACAGCTGAAAAAGTTTAAAAACTTTCATTCCATTTGTGAAAAAAAATATCCAACACAGGCACTGCAACACACAACGCAACAGTGTCAGTAAAAAGAGATTCAGAAATAACATCATATTTTAAATGTCATGATTATAATTTTTAGCATTGTCTCAAGAGTTCACTTTCTTCACAGAGTGGAAAGGGGTTGGATCCTAAAGCTTTGGATTCAGATTATAGATTGGAAATGTGCATGTGTATAAAAACAACTGCAAAAAGTACAACCATATATTAGCATCTGGATTTTTGTATAAACAGAAGAAATCGAATTCAACAGCAACTAATTAGGAATTCAATTTTATTTTTAAAGCTATATTTTTTAACTCTTCTTTGGTACAAAGAATTGTTTTAGCACTTAACGCTGCTTGAAAACTTACACAATCTAATTGGCACTGCTACAGTTTTCATTTTAGAGATACCTTAAAATCTATGTATTAGACGTCTGTACTATTTTGTAATGAAGTAAAATCTGAAGACTGATGTAAGTCTTCAAATCTGTGATCTCTCGAGCATCTATATGACTTGCTTTGGTTACAACTTATCTCTCATTTTTTCAGCAATGGTCACCTGGATGGACACCGACCTAATGCAACTAAAAAAGGTAGTATGTTGATTGTCATACTGTCTCGTAGAGCAGAAATATAGATCTTTCCAGCTCACCCCCCACAAGCATCAGAACTATGGCATATGTTATTTTTCTAAAACAACAGTTCGTTTTAAACTTTGTTGTTGTTTTTCCACGCCAAATAAACATTCTCACTCTTGTGAAAATCTCATTAACTGAAATATTCTTCCCTAACACATGAATGTAATTCATACTTCTTCAAGGCTGATGGGATCCAGGTTGGTTTAGGGTTATTTGCTAGTATATTTTTTAAAGAGGGTTAGGTCATGGTTTTTGCAGACCTTCATTATTCCTGCTGAAGCCCCAGTACATCAAATCACAATCAAAAACACATTTTTTTGTTAAGATGCTATTCAGTATAATGCTAAATACATATGTAAGGTTAAGATTATGACAGGAAGAAATTTGTTCTTGAAAAATATGTAAGAGGGCATGCATAATTAATTCAAATATGTATTAGGAAGCTAAGGGAAGCAATCATTTAAGACACTGCTTATCAATATTTACATAGAGTTAGCTCTTAAGTCTGTAGGAAGAGTTCTTAAGACATCGTTATATGTTTGTCTAAAGATTTTAATAAGTAATGACATTCTAAAAACACTAGCCTTCAAATCTGGCCTTAGTGAAGCCAATGGAAACAAGTGCATACCCTTGGACTACCTTGGCTTAGCACAGAAAAGCAAGCTTTAACCTGAGCCATTCTCAAGTCCAGGCGTAAATGCACATGAGCTCATGAGTGTAAAGCTATTCTCCTGGATGACTGAGATGGTGCTTGTTTGGTCATAGCTGCATACTAGAGAGCACACACGGCATTATTGCATGGGTGAAAGTGAAGAGAAAATGTGTGTCTGAGCCACTGCCAAGAAGGGTTCAGCATTAACTGTACTCATGCCTGAGAGAAGTCACTGTGTTTTCACCTGTCAGTGGGTGTTTGAGAGACAAGGCTTCAGAGATTTTGTTTTCATAGTGCTGAACACAAGCATTTGAAGAATTTCTGCATCAACTCACATTTTATATAAATGTTTCCACATCAAAGGAAACACATACTACTACTATATTGTACACGTAAACGTACACTGCTTTATTTTCACTTGATTTGAATATTAGAAATGCCTGTGCTTTAATTAATGAGAATCTAACCTGATTAGTTTCACATCTCTTGTTATTCAAAAGTACTCAAACTTCTCTGAGTTATTCTGGAAAATTGTTAGTATTTTCAAAATACCATGATTTCTTTTTTCCAAACTTAAAAGGGACTGAAATAGGTTTCACGCTGCAATTTTGATTGCAATATTCCCTATGAAGAGACGGCTGGGCTTCATAAATTTAAAAATCTTCTGATGTTTGAAGTCTCTGTTGAAAATTCAAAAGGAAGTAATTTTCTCTACAAGGACACATGGTGACGTGTCCTCCAAGGCTCCTTGTCCAAGTCAAACTGATATTTGTGAACAAATAATGAAGTACAAGGATGTATGCCAAATGTATTTACCCTTTCTCTGATAACAATCTTTACCATCATTATAGTCCATTTCCTTACCAGCATTGAATTAATGGGTTTGGATAACTCTTCTGCCAAATGTATCATACAAAACAATTAGGAATGTTTAAAGGATCGAAAGCATCTTCTGGTCCCAATGAGTCTGTACCCACTGGCTGACAATATGGCTAATAAACATTTTAGAAGTAAAGCAATGAGAACAAAAATTATTATGATCTCTGGAATAAAATACCACTGTCAGCACATCAAATAGGAGAGAGAATTTCAAAATCATGTTATATCTAAGATTCACAACACAGCTAGTTTTCTTGATCTCCCTCTCAAAGAACCAGATTAGCTTAACCTAGGCCCAATACAGAATACCCCTTGGCATAATGACAGTGCAGAAAGGAGATGTCTGCGTGGAGAGAGCTCCAGGCATGTGTGCACAACTGTGGCTACTGTTACAGGAAAGGCAAAGAAAAAGTCAGCTCATTCTTGACTGAGACAAAAACAATGAGAAACGCCTTGAGTTTTCACACAGCAAAAAACACCCCTATTGTCAGCATAAAGCGAGTGGCAATGCAGCTTAATAATATGAGGGCTACTCCAGAAGTAATGCCTCCTATTTTATTATGTTGGCTCACAATATCAGAGGTGAATGGATGTTGGTGGAATGGCAGTAGAGGTTGAACCTTCCACCAATACTCCATTACATGTTGATGCCATGTGACAGATGGCAGCAGGGGGAAAGTCTGACAATGGCCCTCTGGGGTCTGACATGGAAGTGTGTCTGAAGCAAAGATGTAAAATTCAACTCCACATGCAGAAAAAAAATGGCACCCATTGACATTCATTGACACTTGCAGAATGTTTCTCGAGACCAAACAGTGGATATGAGCACAGTGAAGCAGTGAACAGTGTGTTCACAGTGGTGGGAAAGTCAAGCCACATTCTGGATGGCCGCATGCAGTTGTCACACCAAGAAATGAAGAGCATCTCCATCAGCTTATCTGCATGAATAGGTGCATTTCAGTCAAGGAACTGTCTATGGATTTGAATATCAGCTTCAATATGGTGGAAATTATGTTGGCAGCACTGGAATATCACGGTTCATGCCAGGTGAGTCCTAGGAATACTCAGAAAAGGAACAGAAAAACACTACGCAAGTTTGTCAGGACCTATAGAACCAATACTAAGCTGAAGGTGCCAGTTTCCTGGATCACATCATTACTGGTGATGAGACATGGTGTAACCACTACAAGTTGGAGTCAAAATGGCAGTCCGTAGAGTGGTGATGTGAATCCCCCATCAAAGAAAAAGTTCAAGACACAGCCCTCAGCATGTAAAGTGATGTGCATTGTCTTTTAGGATAGGAAAGGGGTGATCCTTCTGGATTTCCTGAAACCCAGACAAACCATCAACTCTGGCAGCTAGATCATGGCACTGACTAAACTGAAGGCTCGATATTTCATGGTCAGGTCAGAGAAGAAGACAAACTTTCTCTTGCAACATGGTAATGCCAAGCCCCATACTAATTTGAAGATCGTGGAGCACATTGCCAATCTTGGCTAGACTGTCCTACCACACCCACCTTATAGCCTAGATTTGGAGACTTCTGACTTCCATCTATTTGGGCCAATGAAAGATCGGCTGCATGAGCTACATTTTCCTACCAGTAACGCTGTCACAGCAGCTGTGAAACAGTGGGTCATTGCTGGTGCAGATTTTTATCAGTGTGGCATGCAGGCTCTTGTTCATTCCTGATGAAAATGCATAGCTAGTGGCGATGATTATGTTGAAAAACAGTGTTTTGTAGCTGAGAATTTGTTCTATCAGTGTTATTGTGCACCTTGTAGCTATTATAGTTTCCAGGGAAATAAATAGGAGGGATTACTTTCTGAGTGGCATACAATTAAGAAGAAATTTGCACGACTCAGTACTGTAATAATCTGTTTTGGCTGCACTGCAGCATCTCTCACTGTCCTGAGGTAGACTAATTGTAGGTCAAATTAATAGTAGTATTGCCATTCATAAACTTACTGTTCCTCAATCATCTCTTTGTTTTTGTGCCTGCCACCATGCTTTTCTTCGTACACCTCAGGCAGTGTCCTGGTCTCCTGTTCTCTTCTACTAAGCAGAATGACTGATCACACTTTTTCTGCACAAACTATACAAGGCCTGAGAAACCCCTCCCAGAATGGCCAGGATAGCAACAGAAATTTGGCATAATCAATTAAAAAAAAAAAAAAAAAAACAACAACATACTTAGTCATAAAAATTAAGTCACTAGAATATCTGACTGCGTTATGAGGGTGCTTCCATCCAGTCTCTGCTAACACTGATTTCCTTACAGGCACGTTTCTCATTTGACCTACGCTCTTCATTTTAATTAACACTGAAATGTTGCAAGTCATAAGAACTACTGAGTCTGAGATGCATCTCACTTGCAGACATGTAAATATGAATTTTTACAGATTTGTATCAGCACAAGGTAAAAAGGAGTCAAAATGAAAACGTGTGGAAGATGAAAAGGAAAACGCCAAAACTCAGAACACCCAGGCAAAAAGATTCTAAATTGCCGCGTTTTTCCTGGATAGTCTATTACTTAATTTCTGATTTTATCCTTCAGTGAACACAGAATGTTCTGCCTAAAAACATCTTTTAATGCAAATTATAAGATGAAAGAACTGTTAGATGTAATAAGTGTAGATCAT
This sequence comes from Gallus gallus, assembly GCF_016699485.2. Taxonomy (NCBI): domain Eukaryota; kingdom Metazoa; phylum Chordata; class Aves; order Galliformes; family Phasianidae; genus Gallus; species Gallus gallus. The sequence continues at coordinate 32,847,580 of NC_052572.1, forward strand.
CTCCTGTACAGGTGCTTTTTAGCTGAGGAAGCACAAGACCTAAATTAGCCACTTGGATGTTGGTGGACTGTACCAGAGCGCATCGTAAGGAATAGCGTATGATTTTGTATTACCAAAAGGATCACATTATATATTACAATAAATCTACTTTTGCAGCAAGGAAAAAAAAAAACTTGTCTCTTAATGTAAAGAAGGAGAAACACTGGTCCTGGACTATTGACAGCTAATGGCTGAGCTGAGCAGCACAAACTGAGGGCATAGAAGCTCAGTTTCATTCCAATATTGGAAAAATAAATGCACAACATCCTAGTAGTACTAATGTGTGTGTTTCTCCATTCTCATATACTTTAAGAAGTTGCTTTACTTTAATGCATGAGCTGTGGCAGATTTTCAACCCTATTGCCAACCCCTATGTAAAGGTAAAGATATATAGTGAATTATTTTTGTTTAGGAAAACAAAATATAGTTGAGATTAGTCATGGTGAGAGACAACAAAACAGAATTAAAAAAATAACTTTCTCATGGGCCAAGAGCACTTTTTTTGTGTGTAAATTCTTGGTCTCCAGTCATGAGTAGGTGCATGTTTGGTGCCTGTGCAATTTAGTAGTAAGGAAGAGAACAAGACGTAAAACTGATTTCAATCAGGTCTGGGTAAGATGCTAATGCGATTTTTACTCAGCTCAACAGAAACCAAGGAAACTACAGATCTCCTCTCTATCTTTTGCTGACACAAATCTGTAAAAGTTCAAATTTTATGTCTGTTATGTGGAACCATGCTAGATCGCTGGCTTATACTTGTGATGAGCCCAAAATAAAGACCCCTCTGTTTTACTGTCTGAGCAGGTGTACCACAAGCTCTTTTCTGCAGCAGAAACACAAGCCAGCAGTGTTGCAGCAAGGTGATCAAAAATTGCGGTCACTAATACAGAGATACGAAAGTCTAGTACTGAATTCTGACTAAGATGTGCTGGTTATGGGCTGAGTTACTTGAAGCTCGTAGCACAGTGTCAGTGCCACACAAAATCACAAGTCTGGATTCACCTTCACTCCTCTGGACAGAACTCTCCTCCACAGATAGCCCCCAGTAGTTTGGATAAAATTTTATATGAATTTAGAAAAGTAGTCAAAATCAAATCCATAGAAATAAATGAAGATTCCAACATTTGTTTACTTACAATATTAACTGCTTGTACTTTCATAAATATATTTGCAAAAGTGTATGTGTATTTCAAAGAACTTATTTTCTATGTATGTAGGTAATCCTGTGCTGGCTTTGCGTATTTGTGCAGAGGCACACCCAAGTTCTCAGCTTAGCTTCTCTGAATGTCACCATATTTTAAATAATAAACATTAAAAAGACATACAGCTATGAGAAATGCAACTACAAGCTTTACAATTAAAATCAGTTACCGAGTAGCTGTATGATATGTAAAAAAAAAAAAAAAAAAAAGTGCAGAAAAGGACTTCAAAAATGGTTTTTAAAAGGACAAAAACAGTTAATATAGTCATTAGGAAGAAGTGAATGTATTGTACTGGAAGCAAAAGATCAGTCAATTGTGCACAAATTACAGTAGGACTGGCCTTAAATGGGTTTGCTGTAGGTTTACAATGTATCATGTGCAAGTCAAAGCAACATACTTGTCTACTTGCTCACCCTGGATGTACTGAAAAGGCCAGAAGCACTAACCTGAGAAAGTGGCGCATTGCTATCATAGTGCAACAAGATTATTGAAGTAAAAGCAAAAAAGAAAACAACCCAACAAACTGCACAAAATCACAGACAATCTGTTCTAGTCGATCCTTTTTGTACAGGTGACAGATGATGTGTCAGCCTATGTGTATACCTACAGCTTTTGCAGTCTCTCCATCCTCACTCCTCTCCTTCAAGTAGGTGATGAGACATGAAATTTTAGTGGCTGTGAAACTATGGTCAGACTATAGGATTTGCTACTTCTGTTACAGTTTGGGCATTTTAGAAAACAGAATAAAACATGCTCAGAAGAACAAAGTAAAATATTTACTGCTGGCTGTTAAACTACATCCTTCAAGTTAAGGCTAATGTGCTTTCCAATGTGGGAACATTACCAAGGGGTCAGCATTACAGCATTAAAATTTTAGAAACCAGGACTCTCAGGAGCAGTACAAGCAAAGGAACACAAATAGAGTGATGGAGCCACTGAACCACAAACAGTAGTTTTTAAGTGAAAAGTCATGCAAAGGTACAAGGGCCTCAGGTCTCTGGTGTAACAGGTACATCTATGTCTGCCTATCAGCTCACTCAACTGCTATTAAAGGCCGACCAATCCATCTGAGTGGGCCCATTTGCTCCTTGCAGGTACAAATGGCTATTTGCTGTACATATGCGATTACACACTCACTTCCTTTGCCCTATGCTAACAGCATGTAAAACAAAAAAGTGCCATTTTATGTACACAAAGGCACTTATCTGGGGCCCTTGGGCTCTGAATACAAAGCACTCTGAGTAGATTGATGGTACTGCGGTGGGGACAAACAGGAAATGGACAACTGTGTATTTCCCAGGTTAATAGCATAATGATTCTTTATTACTAAAAAACTTGTGCTCTTCACCACCTTTTGCTACTGATTCTTCCACAGTAGAAAAATATGATGTAATGGAAAGCTGCCAGCCTCTGTTTAGGCAAAGGATGCTGTGAAAGTCAAAAGAGGCAAGGAGGGATTCTGGACTTGTTTTCTGATTGTTATTACCTTATTTCTTTGCAGTTTCTGCTCTCGCTGATTTAAATCCGTGAATGCTCAGTGTATTTCTTTGCTTAGCTCATGCTACAATACAAGAACACCTTCCTAGCAAAAGCTGGATTCTATCCAGAGTTTACAACTCCTTTAAAAATACACTTAGATGTAATTAGCAAAAGCTTAGGTGACATATACACTGGATGGAATATTTCATCCGTGAACCTATAGGGATTGTGCCTGAATTGCATGCACCACGGCAGGTGCTGTGAGTTTCACTGCTTCTATCAGCTAAGATCCCTGGTGAAAACAACAGCAAAGCAATTCATTCAAAAAATAAAAACTCTCCAACAATAAACCCTATACTTTCCTCCCTCCTTCTCTCCTGCAAACAAATAGTCTTTTTCTCTTCAGAAAATTAATCTACACAGAAAAGCATCAGGCCTGTTAAGAGTGTCACTCCACATAAGGAGTATGATTTGTGCTAAGATGCAGGCTACACTTTTTTAAAGGATGATGCATTCATAGACCTTGCTGTACAGAGGGAATTTTTTTTCACTCTCCATCAAACACATTTTTTACTTACATGAAGTATCAGTGTGAAAGTACTCTCAGAAATACTTGCATATCTTCACCGAAAACACCACCACCATCCCCCTGCCAGGCAGTATTAATAAGACTAGCAATGTAATCCCATGATTTGTACTTTTTACTGCCCCTCGGTGACTCACAGTCCAAACGTTCAGGTAGTTCTCAGCATCTTGAAATTTGGCTTTGTGTTAATTTTTGAACAATATCTGTCATTTTACACCTCAGAGCTCAGAGAAGGCAGCACAGTAGTTGGTGTACAGATGTGACAGAATGTTTTTATTCCAGAAAAAAGCTCCCTGTTTTTGACGCACTGGAAAATGTACAGCCAGAGAACGCTTGAGGCGAAGATGCCACACCAGCCTTACATCTGTCTGCTTTCATTTGTCTACAACTGTGCTTATAGATAAAACAAGCCTTCCAGATGTCATCACAAGCAGCGTTCATATGCTGACTTCACTGAGATGCTATTGTTTGCTGCCAGCATAACAGAGTTGTAAAACTAAAATATTTAAACTCTGTGCTACTCAACACAACTTTGAATGTCACACAGGGTCTTATTTCAGGATTAATTAATGTACACCCCAATAAAATAATCATGTGTTAAAAAACAAAGCTAGCAGGGCATATACAGTATGCTGCCCTTTTTCTTTCTTTCTTTTTTTCTTTCTTTCTTTCTTTTTTTTTTTAAAGACACTGCTCTGATTCCAGGAAACACAGCAGAGCTGAAGAAGTTGCCAGTAAGGGAAAAAAGCATATAGCATATGTCTCAAGAGAAGGGGTGAACATATCTATACATCGTGTGATAACATTTTGCATATTTCACATATTTTAAACTGTCCCGATTTTGTTGAAGAAGGATTGTTACTGAAAACTAGGAGATATATTTTAGAGGTGTATCTTGGTCTATGATGGTTGTCACTAAATCTTTATTATAGCTGGTAGCAAATAATTAACATTACTGCAGAATTCATAGGTTTTCCTATACCATTTCCCATTGACCCACTGCAGTATCATTAATGACTGAAAATCACAGGAGTGCAGAAGACTCCTCCAGTCCATTCTCCAGACCATTCTGCTGTGGAATTTCTGGTCACGTACAATGATTAATATTTTTTAAATTCTTCGAGCTGTTTGTGTAGAAGAAAAGCAGCTATTTTCCTCTCCAGGTATTTCCTATGTCTTAATCTGAGTCTTGAAGCTACTCTGTTTGTTGTTTTTGAGTAATTTGAAATTAACCAGAGGAAGCAATCTTACACCCTGGAAAGCACCTCCGTTTCAATTCTGGATATTTCTTAACATGAGTGGAACTATTATCTAGAAATGATAAACATTCCAATCATGTCCTTTTGTGAAAATTATCCTACTAGAAGACTGCATACAGTATTCCTATCGTGCCATATGGAAAATATTCAGTTATCTCTATATTAATAGTTTTTATTTCTGAAAGTTTTGAATTACTAATTCTTAGATGAGTGTGGTAGGTTGTAAACATACCCAAGAATTTTTAGCAAATTGCTTTGGTAGACATCAAATTTCCAAGGAGTGTCCATAGAATCATAGAATAACTCACATTGGAAAAGACCTTTAAGATCATCGAGTCCAACCACAACCTAACCATACTACCCTAACAACCCTCCGCTAAATCATGTCCCTGAGCACCACATCCAAACGGTTTTTAACAACATCCAGGGATGGTGACTCAACCAATCCCCGAGGGAGCCTATTCCAGTGCTTAACAACCCTTTCTGTAAAGAAGTGTTTCCTGATATCCAACCTAAACTTACCCTGGTGCAACTTGAGGCTCTTTCTCCTTGTTCTGTCACCTGTCAGCAGTGAGCAGAGACCAACCTGACTCTCACTGCAGTCACCTTCCAGATACTGGAAGAGAGCAATAAGGTCTCCCCTCAGCCTCCTCTTCCCCAGACTAAACAGCCCCAGTTCCTTCAGTCTCTCTTCATATTGCATATTCTCCAAGCCTTTCACAAGCCTTGTTGCCCTTCTTTGGACCTGCTCCAGCACCAACATGTCCCTTCTGTATTGAGGTGCTCAAAACTGAACACAGTACTTGAGGTGTGGCCTCACCAATGCCGAGTACAGGGGCAGGATGACTTCCCTAGTCCTGCTCACCACGCCATTCCTGATGCAAACCAAGATGCCATTGGACACCTGGGCACACTGGGGGCTCATATTCAGCCCACTGTCCATTAGTACACCAAGGTCCCTTTCCATCAGGCAGCTTTCCAGCCACTCCTCCCCAAGCCTGTAGGGTTATTTGGGGTTGTTGTGACCAAAATGCAGGACCTGACACTTGGCCCTATTGAAACTCATACAGTTTGCCTTGGCCCACTGATCCAGTCTATCCAGGTCCCTCTGTAGTGCCCTTCTCCTCTCAGGCAGATCAACACTCCCTCCCAACTTGGTGTCGTCTTCAAACTTACTGAGGGTGAACTCAATCCCCTCATCAAGATCATTAATAAAGATGTTAAATAGAAGTGGCCCCAGTACCGAGCCCTGGGGGACACTGCTCATGACCGGCCGCCAACTCGATTTAACTCCATTGACCACAACTCTTTGGGTCCAGCCATCCAGCCACTGTTTCACCCAGTGGAGCGTACGCCCATCCAAACCATGGGCAGGCAGCTTCTCCACGAGAATGCTGTGGGGGACAGTGTCAAAGGCCTTACTGCAGTCTACGTAGACCACACTGACAGCCTTACCTTCATCCACTAAGTGGGTCACCTTGTCATAGAATGAAAGCTGGTTTGTCAAACAGGACCTACCATTCATAAAACCATGCTGATGGGGCCTGATCCCCTGGCTGACCTTTAATTGGTCCATGATGGCTCCTGAGACTATCCATTCCATAACCTTCTGGGGCACTGAGGTGAGACTGATAAGTTGGTAGCTACCAGGATCATCTTTGCGGCCCTTTCTGAAGATGGCCATCGCATTTGCCAGTCTCCAGTCCGCAGGGACATCCCTGGTTAGCCAGGACTGCCAAAGAATGATGGAGAATGAATGGTTTGGCAACCACATCCACCAACTCCCTCAGCACTCTAGGGTGCAATCCACCTGGCCCCATGGACTTGTGAGTATCCAGATTTCAGAGCATGTCCAAAGCTATGTCATCATGGATCACGCAGGGCTTATTCTGTTCCCCATCCCTATCTACCAGCACAGGGGACTGAGTTCCCAGGGAGTAACAAGACTTACTATTAAAGACTGAGGCAAAGAAGGCATTAAGTACCTCAGCCTTATACTGATCCTTGGTCACCAAGTTGCCCTCGGCATCCAACAAGGGATGAACATTCTCCATAGCCCTTCTCTTGCTGTTGATGTATTTATAAAAATATTTATTGTTATCCTTTACTTTAGTGGCCAAGTTCAGTTCTAGCAGGGCTTTGGCTTTTCTGATTTTCTCCCTGCACAGCTTCACTACATACCTGTAATCACCATAAATAGCTTGCCCACTCTTCCAGAGACCATAAACTTTCCTTTTGCTCTTGAGTTCCAGCCAAAGGTCTCTGTTCAGCCAGTCTGGCCTCCTTGCCTGTTGGCTTGTCCTCCGTGACTTGGGGATGGTCAGCTCCTGCTGACCTTTAAAATAACTTCCTTAAAGTATCCCCAGCCTTCCTGGGCTCCCATGTTCTCCAAAACTACCTCCCATGGGACCCTCTCAACCATGGCCCTAAAGAGGTTAAAATCTGCCCTCCAGAAGTCCAAGGTGGCAGTTCTGCTGACTCCCCTCCATGGTTCCACAAGGAAATCTAGCATCTCATGATCACTATGCCCCAGATGGCCTCCAACCTTTACATCCCCCACAGGACCTTCTCTGTTAAGAAACAGCAGGTCCAGGATTTTGCATCCGCTTGTTGGCTCCTTCACCAGCTGTGTCAGGAAGTTATCTCCCACACACTCTAGGGACCTCCGGGACTGGTCCCTGTCTGCTATATTATAAATCCAGCAGATGTCTGGGAAGTTGAAGTCCCCCACAAGAACAAGGGGGAGAGACCTTGAGACCTCACCCAACTGTCTATAAAGTGTCTTGTCCACCTCTTCATCCTGGTTGGGTGGCCTGTAGCAGACTCCTACGATAATATCAGTCTTATTGGCCTTTGCTTTTATTCTGACCCATAAGCTCTCAACCCTGTCATCACCATCGTTAATTTCCAAACATTCACGTTCTTTCTTAACATAGAGGGCTTATACCATGGCCTTTCCTGCCTTGCCTATCTCTTTTGAAAAGCCGGTAGCCATCCATCACAGCACTCCAGCTGTGCGAGTCATTCCACCACGTTTCCGTGATGGCGACTGTATCATAGCTTCCCGACCACACAATGGTCTCCAGCTCGTCCTGCTTATTACCCATGGTGCGTGCATTTTGCACCAAGTAGGCACTATACAAACTGAGACCCAAGGAAAATTCCTAATTTGTGGTAAAGTCTATAGAGGCTTAACCTTACATTTACAAGGTTTGTGGTACAAAATATAAATAGTTTTTAGTGGCTGATACATAGGTTGCAACAGAAAGTGAACTCTAAAGCTTGACGTAAGATTTCTTATAATTTCTGCAAGGTTTTACTCACGTTGCATGAGTACCTGCAACTTGGGTAAAGTCCATAGAGAATGCTTTCTCATAGCTGTTAACAGATATACTCTTCCTACGGGGATTTCAAATACTGAGGGAAATAACAGGGCATTACTTACCTGTAAAAACTGTATTGTGCATTCTTAGCTGATCTGCTGAAGGGTGAACACAACCACATACCTTGTGACTAATTGCAATTAGCATTATATTTCCTTCTCATTTTTTTAATGTTCTTTTCAAGAAAACCTAGAACAATAATTTGATCAAACAGCAGAAAGCAACTGAGAGCTCACCTGTTTCCATTAATTAAAAAAAAAATAACATTTTTACATTAATTAAGTATGTAAATAAAACCCAGTTTGTTATGACAAAATTAAAGGGTGAAAAGTCATTTATTTACATCAGTGCTGTTAAAATATTGTAGCTATGATGTTAGAAACATATACAACTCAAAATGTCTAAATGGATGAAAATACACATATTTCAGGGTAAAGACACTAAGAAACTTTGCCAGAAAACAGAGCCCCATATGCACTGCAGAACTTTGCCAGTTAACTCATCCACTAACAGTGAAACACATCTTGCTACTTGTCATCCATGTGTACTTCAAAAGAACCTAGAGCATGTAGCTCTCCTTCCTTCACGAACGCTAGAGCTGATTCAGTTAATCTCTGGAATACGTTATGACTATTTTATTTAACTGTGACAGAAAATGCATACTCTGGATTATACAGCAAGCCATCAAATTCCAATCATTTCAAATTCCAAAGTTTCTTAAGTTGGTAACCGCAATTTAAATAAATAAATAAATTTATTTCTTATGCATAGAAATATACAGATCCACATATATACTTATATATGTAATCTGGAGGAAAAGCTACTTGTGAATAAACTGTGAATGTCTTGACCTTTTCTTGTAATAAATAGCTCTTATTTAAAGACAGCATATGCCACTTTCTCTACACTTTAAAGTAGTAAGAGTAAATAAGTAAAATCTTATCAGGTCATCTTTACTAATCATTCATAACCTGCACATTCTGTTTGTTCCCTGCTTCATTCAGTGGACCAGAACCAGACACAATGATCTCAGGTCAGCCTATTCAATTTTGTTTCAAACACAAAGCACTGCCTTGTAGTCTTAAGCAGCAGTATATCTGATTACGGAGAGTAATAGAAGGACCTGTATTAAGCTTTGTAACACCTGCTAGATGTTCTCTCCAGCTAAACAAATTCACATTTCATTTTGTGGGAGTAATAGCGATCTTGGGAGCTACACGACTGTTAGTCAGAAGCTCAGTAACTGGCCCTTCTTAAAGCTGAATTTCAGTGTTATTAAGCAGCATTTGATCTAAAGAAGAGACCCTGCTCCACTTACAAGAACAAAATGGCAACCAGTTTACTTGGTGTTGTAGTTGAACACAGCAGGCAACTCAGCCTGATATTTGCTCACTCTCTCCACTCTCAGTAGGATGGGGAGGAAAAAAAAAAAAAAAAGAAAAACTCATGAGTTGGGTTTAAAGACAATTTACCTTGACATAAAAGGAAGGGAAAGCAATAGTAATTACAAACATATATGTATATATATCAAAACAAGTGATACACATTGCAGTTGCTTACCACCTGCTGAAAGACACCCAGACAATCCCTGAGCAGCAGTTGCCCCCACAAGCCAGCTCACCTGAGTTTATAGTTCAAAATGATGCCAAATGATATGGGACATCCCTTTGGCCACTCTGGGTCAACTGTCCTGGTTCTGCCCCCCCCCAGCTTCTCATGACTCCCAGCCCTCTTGCTAGCATGACAGAAGGACAAGCTGAAATGTGCTTGGCTCTGTACAGCGCTCCTCAACAACTAAAACACTGCTGTGTTAGCAAACTAAAGCCAAACATAGCATCACACTGGCCACTACAGAAAGAACACAACTCTGTCCCAACTGAAACCAGGACGTTTGGGAATCATTACATAGATGAAAAGGGAGTTAAGTTACTTTTGTCCTAAACCACTTCTACTGAAAGCAGAAGGTAAAAAATTAAGGTATATGGCTGTCAAGAACCAAAACATCTGCTTTGAGATTATTATTTTATATGAAAGCAAAAGACAAGGGTAGAAACTGTCAGAGACTTGAATATGCCATAATTTATGGCCCTAAACATTTATAATACTGAACAGAATTTAAATTTTGAAGTGTATAATTTGCTTCTGAAAATGAAACTCAAATTCCAACTTGAGCTTTTTTGAAAACACTAAGAATGGACTCATTTGCATATGCATTCACAAATACTAACATCTAGTCAGTGGACTGTATCTGTGAACTAAAAACCGAAGGGTGAAAAGAATTATACCTCTTAGGCTTAATGGATTCCTTTCAAGAGAAAGAAAGGAATAAAAGGGAGACAAAGTCCATCCAAAAACTCTGGGAAGAAATTCATACTTTTCCTGGCACACAAGGCAGAAATACGTATACTCCTACGGTGTTGACTGCTACACACACATGTGCATTTGTCATTTCCTTGTAATCTATGCAATACAGGTACCTTCAGGTATCACTCCTAATCGAGAACAGAACACACTCACTCTCCCCTATTATTTCATCGTGAGCAGTTGTGCTGCTGAAAAAAAGCATGCAGCTGGGAGCTCTGATGCAGTACCACTCCTATCCATGTCTATTAGTGCTCCCTCTGGTCTGTGAAACAGAATCTGTTGTTACTGTAAAAGTTCTGATCTAAAAGTACAAGAATCCCCATGGTTACACTTCTTATATCTGGTTCATCTAGTCAGTGGCCCAGCATATTCACAGGCTGTCTTGACTTACAGTTTTTAATGCTTTATCCTATGGCTTCTAATAAAATCTGTCACACTCTTGATAACCTGTGTTCTTCTGTGAATGAACGCCAGTAAAAATATGAAGGTGTGTTCTGTGGTTTCACTGAAATAGTTTGCAGAATGCAAAGCCCATGCTGGAGCCACAGTGTCTTTTCACTGCACCTTGCCTGAAACAGTCATATCTTTTCTGGAGCTGATTTCACTTAAGCCCTTTGAAAATAAATAATTCCCAAAAGCACTCAAGATTTCCCTGAGGACTTTGTCAAGCTTCCTGCTTCATAGGTTTCCACTCCTTTGCTGTAAGGCTAATGCATTTTAGGGATGTTTGCTCTGATGCAAAGCTAACTTAGGAGTAAAAATAAACTGCCAGCATTTACAACACTGTTGGAAGGGAAAGAATGCCAAGTGCTAAACTTAAATTACCAGACTTGGTAGCAGATCCTTAATAACCTTCTCTTTTGAAAATTTTTGCTGTCTCAGAGGAAAAGACATTCAGTAAGAGTGCAGTGATAAACATTCAACCACTTAAAAAAGCAACGAAATCCCCAAACCTGCAACAGCCTTACATGAAGGAACAATAATAATCTTATGGGAGAAGATGATGGCACTCCACTTTCAGTCTGATGCATGAAACTAGAAGTGAATCATTGTAATTATTACTGTGTGTTTACTACTCATAAGCCATCTTGCTTATCCTTTGTGAACACTAGGAGCTACATTCAGTTTGTTTCAGATGTGTCCATCTTCAGAAAATTTTTACTAGTGTTTGGATAAACCAATATGATTTTTTTTTCTTTAAATATCTAGAAACAAATTGTATTTCTGCATAGAATTTAACCTGCATGATCAGCAACCTTCTGATTAAAGAATACATCATTATCTTAGCATATCTTCACATATGTAAAATAATTATTTATTTTTCAATTCTGTTCAGTCGACAGGGCATTCACGCTACTGAAATGTTAGTACTTTATAATGCAAATGGAACTGCATAACAGAACTTTACTTTAGATCTATATTGGAAGACAATTTCTTTTTTTTTTTTTCTTTTTTTTTTAAATAACCCAATTTAACATCTCAGAATTTCTCATGTATGTTTTATAAAAATGTATGAGAGACCTAAAAACCATGGAGAGCCATAACTTCGAGCTGGCTCATTTGTTTCCATTTTATTACAGTAGTACATGGTGGGTATCAGGCTCTTCACAGAAAGCAGCACATTAAATCTTTATTCTAATCTGTTTTAACAGAACTATATTAATAGTTTAATACTATTTTGTCGAAGTGATGAAATACTATTCAAATAAGACCAAAGAGAGCACCGAACCCCAGCAGAGACCAATCCTGAAAAAAAGACACCAACAGTATTACTTCAAGCAATCATCAAAAATAATGCTTTCCCTTTCTTGATAGTTCAGCCCTTACATTCTATTTATTTCTCATTCTTCAGATGAACTCCTAACTCTTGCTTAGTCTGAAGGCCACCATGCACATATAAAACACATTGTTTATATTGATATCCTGTATTTTTGACAGACCAAGTTTATATTTGGGGCCCTGTAATGAGGATATTGACAATTTCACAAAAAAACTCTTCTGCAGTTTCTTGAGTATGTCTCAGAAGAAAGCTGAAAGGAAGGAAGTAATACCAGTGGACTACAGCTTTGTGCTATAGCCTAGATATAACAGAAATTAATTCAAGTTCTTTGTAATCTCTGTGTCACAGCACTATCCAATCCTTCTAGCCATGGGGAGGATGAACAGCAAAGATCCAAAATTGTTCAGGATTTGTCTCCTTTTCATTGTCTTCGGAAAAGAAACTTACATACTTCTGCTCTCTCACTAACTGGCTAAGCACGAATTTTATATATTGAAAGCATGTCTATTTCAACTGATTTAAAGAAAACAGGGACTATTACATCATCTGCATGGTTCTGTAAACCAAAATGATGAGACAAAGAACACACAAGTCTATGCTCTATGCTGTCAATAGCGTCTCATTACCAGCCCTCCTTGTCCAGCTATTTTCCCAAACAAATACTTGATACGTCTTAAGTTCTTCTGGCACTTGGGGAGACTGAAGGAGCCTTAAAAGGAAAGAGAAATAAGAACTAAAGCTAAGTTAACTTCTGCAGAACACAGACCTCTTTCTAAATAGTATGAGAAAGACACAGCATCTGCTGTGAATCAGTATTCCAACACAATAAAACAGGAGGCACTTCTTTCAGAGCAGCCCTCATATAGAAATCACTGAAAACTGAAGTGCCCCTGAGGCCTCTACAGAAGTTTCCCACTCTTGGCCTGACACAGATTAACATTGCAAGTACTTGACAGCACAGTATAGTCTTGTGGGAAATAAGAAGGAAGCATTTATCAGTATTTCTTTTCACCACATCTCCTTTGAAATTGTATTTAGGAAACAAAGGTGATTGGAATGGCCCTTGTTACTCTCTTGACCATTCTAATAAGGCTACAAAAAGGGTGCCAACCTTTACTTAGGCCCATGTGCCTTTTCTGTCATCCATGAACTTTCAGAGGCACCTGTTAGATGTAAGAGCAGCATGAAGGTGCAAGAGGTCTTGTGGGAACAATTTTCTGGGACCATTTCTGGTCTCAGTGTTCGATTTCACTGGAAAGATTCTCGATATGCAAGTAAAGTGTTCCAAGATGCCTTGAAATATTCACACGCATAAAGGTGGAATTTCACTGAGATTGCACTTAATTGAGTATGATCATATTTGTATTCTTTGTTTGTTTGTTTGTTTGTTTGTCTCGCTGATGTTTGATGTTCTGAAAATTTTGTGGTTACATTTCTAGACTACAGCTCCTATGTCAAGGCACTGCTTATTTACTGCATTTCTGCAGGATTTTTCCCTTCACACGTGGTCCATTAATCCTGATTAGCAAATGCATAATCTGTCTCTCACTTACTACACAGGTTCCTCTCTGTCACCAATTAAGACAGTTACACCAATTATGACAGTATGCACTGGCATAAAAGTTGGCAAATAGAAGTTGTAGAGGCTACGTATTTAACAGGACTGTGGAAAGCTGTTTTAACTGGAAGCATCCACATATCGATTCGATATCCACTCATTGAATTAACTTTGTTTATTAAGCAATTATTCATATTTTTCAAATACATAACAACCTCCTGTGTTTAGAAGATTTTAGGAAAAGTCTTGCTGCACTTCTCAGGGCTGTTTGCTATTAAATCTTAATTATTGAAAAGACTGCATTCATTACTGGAGACAATGTATAGAGAAACCAAAAGTATGTCTTGTTTGCCTAGTCTTGGACTAGGGTTTGTGTACGGAAGATATGACTGGAGCTGTCAGTCTTTCAAAGAGAGGTAGCATTTTCAGGAGGTTAAGTTTTATAATGAAAAATTTGGGTGTTCTCTAGATCAAATCAGCCTACTGGTAAGGCAATTTTAGAAGTCTAAATATTAATGATCACTAAAACAGTGTTTTGTTGTGTCTGTTTTATCATGTTGTGTTTCATATCATTGTTAAGCTTTGCAAGACAAATATTCATTATTTTTAAGCTCAGTTCTTTGTGTGTGTGTTTGTGGAAAGGATTGATCTTAAAAGGTTTTATTTTTAGAATGTGCTTTTTGAACAATTTGATTTACTGTATAACACATAAATTCATTCATTACTGGTACAAATTCTTAAATGTAGAATTTAAGATGCTTAGCTGGAGATGAAAGTAACACTTTAGCCTCTGTGTTTTTTTCTTAAAAAATTCCTTTTGAATTGTTCTCTTATTCCCCATAACATGCCTCATTCCCATGCCTTTGTGTGTTACAGGTTTTCATGATTCAAGGGTTAAAAAGTCAACCTGAGGTCTATAAATCAGAAGACAGTTTTACTTATCAGAGTGCTGTTTTTCACCTCAATAGACTGTTGGTTCTGTTACTGGTGCCAGGCTCTGCCTTATCACTTAGCCATCAGCCCTGCATAGTGGAATGCTCTTTATTTGGATTATTTACTTCTACTATAAACAAAGATTAGAGCAAAAATTTCAACTGCGGGGCCCAACACTGCCAAACAGTTGCTGGAAAATCACTGTCATGTGTTGTATAAAGTTGCTTGCTTTTCAAAACCACAACTGGTAATCAGTACTGTAGTATTTCACACATGGTAAGAATGATGAGTAAATGACCCGGACTTTTATGCCTCTAAAACCTTTTTCTAAAATTGAGAAGTCAGTTATCAAATGTAACACCAGGTGAACGTCATATATGAGGGCTGCTCTGAAAGTAATGCCTCCTATTTTGTGGTGCTAGCCCACAACATCAGAGGCAGATGGTGGTATGGCAGTAGAGGTTGAACCTTCATGCCAACGTTCCGTTCCATGTTGTTGCCATGCAAAAGACAGCAGCAGAGGGGCAGTCTGACACAGCAGCATCTGACATGGAAGTACGTATGAAGCAGAAGTGTGTAATGGAATTCCTCCATGCAAAAAAATTGCACCCATTGATATCCATCTGTGCTTGCTTAACGCTTATGGAGACCAAACAGTGCATGTGAGCACAGTGAGGCAGTAGGTGGTGCATTTCAGCAGAGGCAACAGCAACAGTGTGTTACCCCCACTGGTGCAGATTTTTTGTGAGTGTAGCATGCAGGCTTTTGCTCATGGCTGGCAAAAATTCATGGCTAACGGTGGTGACTATATCAAAAAATAGTGTTTTGTAGCAGAGAATTTGCTCTATCACATGGTGTTCATGTGTTGTTTGTATCTATTATACTTTCCATGGAAATAAATAAGAGGACATACTTTTGGAGTGATCTACGTGGTTCATTAATCTGTTCAGGAGACTCTTATTCACAGAATTTTAAATACAAATACTTCATATTTTAGAACATTATATCAATGATCATTAATATTTAAACTACTAAAATTTCCTGACTAATATGTTGACCAACCAAAATGATATCTGGATAATATCCAGATTTTCAATTACAAAACTTAACCACCTGAAAATGCTGTGTCCCTTTTAAGGATGTTTGTTGTTAGCTTTTTGAGTATCTGTGTATGAATGTTCTTCTACGAAATATAAAAAGTTAATCCTCCTGACAATTTTCCTTTTCTGAGGAGAGGAAAAGGGAGATTTTGACTCTTTATGGTTTTCTTGGAAGAATCAGAAACTATTAAATTCTTTGTAATACGGTCTGTCGTATGTGATTTTGATTATGCATAACATATAAATATGCACTGTTATTGTCTCCCAAAAGTCAGCAAGGCACAGCTAAACATAATACCTTCTCTCTTTTTCATTCAATGAAATTAAAAATATAGTCATTAGTAAGGCAATGCACATAAAGCCTTTCAAGTCCACGAACCTGGCTGTTATAGAAAGAATTTCATTAAATAACTTAATTTTACATCACAATAAGAAAGCTCTTTCACTACAGAGGGATGATTAAGTTGTATGTCCACATGCTTAAAACACTGCAAGACAAGATAATGTATCTCTGAAGATACAGACCTTCTCTGGACTTGTAATTTCATCCATTATGTACAGAACTAACACTCAAAGCCTGTAGGACACTAGCTTCTACATTCCAAGCAAGGAAGAAAGTAAGACAGAATGATTCGACCAAGATGATATGCTGTTTCAAAAAAGTGCAAATTATTTTCATAGGGAAAGCTTTCTGCTTTCGTGTCTGATATCTCAAAACCTCAATTTTCAATTATTTTTAAACCATCAAAAAAAAAAAAAAAAAAAAAAAAAAAAGTACTGTTGGAGAGCCCAGAACCACATAGAATTTTAGTATACCCATTTAACTATACATGAGTGAACAAAGTACTTCAGTACCTGAAAAATTTGCTACTATACTGAGTGATTAAGTAACATCTCATTTTTCTGTCAGAAATCATAGTAAAGGCATTATAGTATAACAGCACAAATTCCACTGGAACAGAAATATTGCTGTTTACCTAAAATTGAACCTCCTGCTGCCTTTCTTTAAGCAAAAAATTAGAGGAGTCCTGAAAGCAACCTGACAATTTTTTTGTAGTGATTGTAATTAAATAGTCCAGCAACAATGACAGGAAAAAAAAAAGGAAAGAAGGAAGGGAGGGAGGAAGGGAAGAGAGAAAGAGTGAGAGGGACATGAAGAATGGGGAAAAAAGATAAAGAGTATAAAGAGAGAAAACTGAAAAACAGTGGTACTCAGATGATGTAAAGTAAAAGGACAGTTTATGCCCACTACTTTGGAAGAAATTGTTCAGGAACAGTTCATCCACATGAAAGTGTGAGTCATACAATGCTGCCAAGGTCAGTGAGACCTCTGGTGATCAAGTCAGCAAGTACCAGCCATACAAGCTAGACTGTCTTGGAAGTATAGACCCTACAGATCCTTTTATTTACATATAACAAGGAACACCCAACTTGTTTTGTTATAATACTTCTACTATACTGCTTCCTTATTATTCTCCTAAACAAAAACAACTCCCACATGAAAATGGTATCAAAGACTTATCATGACATTATGAAATAAAACATACGAGCTCTCACTCTCGGCTGATACAAACAAGAATAGTTGTAACTTCGAAAGTGATCACAAAATAAAGACCTCGTAATCTTCAGATAAGCATTTGTTTCATTTACCTTCTCTGAGCCTGTTTGTGCCAAGCTTCTTGCCCAAGCCACCAGGCTGATTAGCAGTCAAAGCAGTAGTAAAATGCTGAGAATCAACAGTTAGCTGATTTCTCATGATTGCTTGAAGTTCCCTGTACCACTTGCAGAAACCAGATGTAATATTGTCAAGGTGGGATGTAAACCTGTTTGCAGATGCTTTGCAGCTACATTCTAGAACCCCCTAATGTTTTAATCTGAATTGAAGGTGCACCAGCCGAATGTGACTGGGATTAAAGAGGTAGCTCTCTTCAGTTGCTCCTTCTAATAGTCAAGAAGAGGAACGTACGGATGCATGAGAGAAAAGAGAAATTACTCCTGGCAAATACAGAGACCAGAAGGCAGATTGACATCTTTAACAGGGAGAAAATAACACTGGAAAAGGAGTCTGTAGTGTGAGCTGTAAATTTTGGTGGAGATTTAGCATGGTTTGCAAAATGGATAAGCTAAGGGAGAAGATGACAAAGGACGGCAATTAAGCTCTAAAAGAAAAAAAATCTACATTCTTGGCTCTGAAGATTCCTGCTCAACAAATGGATTGTAAGGAAAAGAATTTCCTGTGCCTCCTCCTTTAAAAAAGACAGTGTCTCTAATAAAGGGATGTTAATCCTGCATAGTCAAACACTCCCTCCTAGCATTTCACCCTTGAAAAGGCTTTTGATGGAATTTCAGGTTGTTCCTTGTGTCTGCTCCTTTCTCTGTGATTCAGGTAAGTACTTCTTCATAACATCATTTTCTGGGATCAAGCAGAGATATTTAGAGTGGAATTCCTCTCTCCTAATATGTACAGCATAAACAACCTGGTGGGCTAGACTCCTGCTCAAGCTGGTAAAGGGAAAGTAGCATTTCTAGATCATGACTCAGATCATCATTTTATAAATCTGCTACATGATGAGAGAATGCTCATCAAGGGAGGACTCATCTCCTTCCTGTGACAGGACAAGAACTCTACGTGAAAAAGCCCATTTGGAACAACTATCATGTTCATCTACAATCAGGCAAGCTGAGCTGCACCCTTTAGGATGGGATGGGAAGGAACATTAAGTGCTCACAACTGACATCAATACAAACTCTGAAACAACTAAATCTTGCATGATGCTCTGTCTCTTGAAAATCTGGCAAAAGAAATGTCAAAAGAAGTGATAAAAATGTTTAACTTTTGTAAGATACCTTTTAAGGTTCTTTTCAGCACCTTACAAAGCAGAAAAAAAAAAAAAAAGCTCCTTTTGTGAGGAGTTAGGGGAGGAGATTTCATCAGTGTTTTGGAAAACTGCTGCTACCTCTTTCAGTGAGTACCACAGAAAAGTACAAAAGTAATCCAGGACTTCTACTGTAGGAGTAGGGTATATATTAGGAAGCAGAAGAATCCCCAGAATCATTCACTAGGCAGAAAGGACAAAATAAATACTGAGAAGTCCCTGCTGGAATAACAGTCAAATCAAAGCAAAAAAAAACAAGCAAAAAACCCAAACAAACAAACAAATAAACAAACAAAAAAAAAAACCAACTCCACCCAAACAAACAGAAAAACAAACAAAAATAACAAAAACAAACAAACAAAAGAATTCACCTCACCACCATTTGCTCATGGAATCAAGAAATGTACCATGTATGTATATACCCTACCGGTACTGAATGAAAATCAACATGCAATCTCAGCTACAGCTTTTCCTGGCTACAGAGTTCTTTATCTTACAACCTGAACATCATTTAATTGTACTTTGCATGATACATACTGCACAAGCTGTGTGTATATGACATCCAAGGATAGGTTGGAGGTTCCATCTGAATTATGAAGAAGAACAAAAAATGTCAGGAAATTGCCATTAGCAGCCCAAACAAATTTTGTTTCCAAGAAACTTCAGAGTATTGCATGTGGTTCCGTCTCCAGTGTTACTTATGGCACCCCCAATCAGCCTGTATGCTATTGAATCAAAAGAATTTAGTGTATGAAATTTTAACACAGGGGGATACTGGTATGCATGTTTGTGATACTTAAGCCAGTGTTAAGCATGGTTTTTCAGGAATCAACATATGAACATTGTCTTCTTGCATATTCTATTATCTCTGAAAATAAGATAATTAGAACACTCAAAAGCTAGGAATTAATGAGATTTATAAACATAAAGGTTCCTCATCAGCCTTTTAAAAAATCTGTTCTGCTAACAAAAAAGACACTCCTTTTTCCTGATCTGAAATTCCTTCATCTTCAACATATTATAATAATTCCTTTCTATCTGCTTCCCCCCCCCCCCCCCCCCCCCCCCAAGAAAAATTTATTATCTTCTTGTTTCTCAAATACGGTCATCTCAAATTATCTTTGAATTATTAGGAAATACATTTATCTGGTAGAATAGGAACCTTATTTTCAGGTAGAGTAGGAATCTTAATGATTCTCCTAAGCTCCTGCTTTGTTAGGCTATATTTTCATAGAATTCCCTACTCTATTACTCTAGCTACAAAGACAAGAGGGGCTAGGTGTTATTTATTTATGCTATTTATTTACCAAGAAAGTTCAATAACTTAGTAACTTCCTTTCACTTTCTCAGGCAAAAACAGTATCCAATGCTTCTCTCCCACTCCACCTTTCTTTCTCTTTTGCAGAAGCAAAAACTTCAGGTAAAATATGGACCATTTGTAATAAACACTGTTTATGCATAAAAACACAGCTTCATTTTATTTTGCACTCAGAAAAATATTGGGAAAATATTATTAATTGCTTGATTTTTACATGGAACTTGGCTCTTGACGTCAGTTAAGCATGATTAGCTTTCACTATTAAAAACAAAACAGAACAAAAAAAAACAGGAATTATTTGAACAACTTCTTCTAGGATAGAATCCACAGCTTCATAGGCTGCATAAACTACACAGGATTTTCCTGGTAGATCTGTGACCCTGCACAGCCTCTAGAGGACAAAAAAAATAATAATAATAAAGTCTGCATCTCCTGAGGTATGGGGCAGGGAGTGGATGAACACATGTATCTAGGGCTTTGCAGAAACACACTGGAAAGAGTACTGGTGGATATACAAAAAGGAGTTCATGGCAGAGGCAGCTTACAAAGAAAGGCAGAAAGGCGATAATTGGGAAAGGTTTAGGCAGGTGAAGGAAGAGAGCTTTAGAGAAAGCAAGTGAAAGAACCTTGCAGAAGGTTATGAGAACCTATGGCATGTCAGGAGACTGTTAACAGTCAAGCATGCTGTTTTTTCAAAATACACTAAAGGAGAAGACAGAGAAATTCAGCAGGTTTGGACATCCACTTAAGAGTGGAGGGCCCAGAACTTAAGTTACTGACTCATCCCCCACGCACACGTTTATCACCACAAAAGATCATCTATGGTTTCTCTGTTATTTTGGAGAGACATTACAAAGTTCACTATATCAAAGAGAAGGAGAATGTAATTTTAGCAGGTCACGACACTGGATGTCTTCCTGGGGATGTAATACTGTAAGACTCCCTGACACATGCATAATTATTTATATATAAAGGAAAACTGCTAAAAATGACTATTGAAGAACCACTCCAGAATGTCCAAAGGCATTGGTGAGAAAGATTTAAAAAAAATAAAAAATAAAAAATTGAAAAGCTTCAATTCCAGACATCGTAGGAAACTTTTTTCCAAACTGAAGCATTCAACTTCTTTGAGGCTCATTTGCCACTATTAGAAGAAACTGAAACACAAAAATGTGCTCAAAGCCTATCTTCTTCACCACGAGGCCAAATCAGCTTGATTCTAATCTTGTGCTAATTTTACATTAATGGAACCCTTCCCTCCCACACTGGAACAACTAGTATTGTTTATTCTAACTCAAAACAAAACCAAGAAATCCTTACACTGAGATGCCCATCTTGAGCAGTATTTACTATTATTGGCCACAGAGTAATTCAGTTCCTCTGGATGAATTTTGATCTCCACTGCTTCAGCACAAGCTCAAGAATATCAAAACACAGTGAAATGTAAAATCAACATATGGTTGGAAACAAGATCTCCGATCACCAGAATTTATTTTAAACCATTCTTTAAGGGTAATTCTTAAGATCTGCTGCAACGGTGGTGGAAAAGGTCCAGCCTTTCAGCACAATGTACTGCTCTTTAATAGCAACGTTTAATTAATTTACATTCTCCACTTGGGTTTTGCTCTAACTTGCACCTTTATTATGTGACCTTTATTCTGGATGGCCTCCGAGGTATCATATACAACAGGTACTTCCATGCCATTGCTTCAAATACAAGCCAACTGACTTCTTTGCTGAATTTGAAGCTTTTTTTTTTGTTTTCACCTCTGTGAAGTTCCAACTAAAAGCAAAAATTCTGTAACACTGTGAGTACGCTGGATGCAGCCTCAGTTCCTAACTTTTATTCTGAGGGAGATGGCACAGCCTACTTTCTGCTTAGGAAAAAAATTTAGCACTGACACGGTTAAAACATTCTCCAAAAATGGGCAGCAAGAAAATCAGCAAAAATACAAATGCATCAGATGGAGCGTTGCTATCAGAATCACTGGCTTTTTGCAGAATTCTTATGTCAACAGTCCTAGTAAACAAGTGTTAATATTTCTAGTGGAGGAATCATCCATGGGGAATTCAATGTAGTTAGCTGCACAGAGCACAGAATCAGGTCGGAGAGGGAATTGTGTCAGCTCCTGCATGTTGGCAGTATGTGGCTGTCAGAAGTGTGAAATGGAGCTGCTTCAAAGCTGAGTAGGCTGTGACCTGAGCGCTGCACATCCGTGCACTCAGTGTGAGAGGATCAATGACAGCATTTGCTGGGCTCTAGTCATCCCCTCTGCTAATGAAAGCAGTCCTGAAAGGCATAATGCAGGGCCTCTAGGCAGCCTAAAGCCTAGCATTAGCAGAGTTTGTTATAAGCTTGGCCGGTGAGTGCACTGAGTACCAAAGACCCCCCTCCTCTATTGCTCTACCCCACCAACTCCCCCTGGCTGTCTGTTTAGTGTCACTCAGCTGGGATGGATCCCGTTAAAGATCTGACGCTTAGCAAGGACTCAGAGGTGTCTGGAACGCCTGCCTCTAATCATAAACACCACAGCTGGCAATGATGTGGTCGAGAAAAAAAATCACCTTGATCCAGCAGCACACATTCCCTTTGATGTTTCTGCAGTGAGTTCACTGCCCAGAGAGAAAGGTACTGCTTAAAAAAAAAATAATCAGGCTTCACATTCTCAAATCATAACCATATGACTCTCAATTCCAGGCTTAAAAAAAACCATCACAGCCCAATCCCAGGAAAACACAACATTTTGTTCTGAGAAACTCAGGGAAGAAGCATCTGACAATGATAACACGAAACAGGTTTGGAAGATAATGGCAGTTTGAGAAGAAAACATTTCCAAAAAATTCAGACTGCCACTACCAAAAATGGAAGAAGCCTTCTGCCAAAGATTGCAAACTGTGGTGACCTTAAGCAAGAGACTGTAGCTGATTCAAGGGAAAAATGAAAACTTTTCAAAGACAACATTGCTTGTGCTCTGCCACTGTTTATAAGTGCCTTCTGCCCTCTTGCCTTTCGGGGTGGCCTGGTAAACACAAGAGCTCCTCTGTATTTTCCAGTCCTCTGCCACAAAATTCTGTTAAGTATTCAACTCTGTGAGCATGTTTTTTAATTTTTTTCAACCCTAAGAGGTTACAAAGAGAATTGTGAATCCAGTGCAAAAGGCTTGTTATTTCTTGACTTACTTCTTAGTATCTTCCCCTATGCTGCTTACATGGTAATCAAATACCCAATTTGAAATTGGATACTTGAAATGTTTTTCTTTATTTTCATACTTTTGGATTTATTCATAGAAAAGCAATACTTCCTTCTTGCACTGATTTCCTTCTAGACAAGAAAGGTTACAGGTAAAATTTCCCAAAAATCTGAGAAGACTTCTACACAGTCCACGCATATATGTGTTGTCTCCATTTTCTATGCCATCCTTTAGTCATATGCTAACACTGATAAAGAGCCTGATTCAAAAAATCTCACCGCCACGTAAAGCATAATCTTGCTTTCATTATTCAAAGCAAGGGAGCATTACAATCAATAATGAAGACCTTCTCAAGGCTATATGAAAAAAATGATATACAAGATGTACTGTCTGAGCAGAGGTTTGTTTGCTCAAGGCGTAAAGAAATATTTGGAACTAGCTTTGAAAATCACATCTGAAAAGGTGACTTCAAGTTTTACTCCTCTTTTCATATTTATAACTTGGCATTTATACATGTAATACCAACAGCTGGCACATAAGCAATGAAAAATTGTCATTTTTGGGGTACTCAAGCATATTCTTTGCCTTTCTGGATATTCTTTTAAAATGTCTTTTTTTCATGATTTCACACTACCCGCAGATTTATTAATGTGGACTTTGTTTCCCAGATAAGCAGATCAGGTTCAAGTCCCTCAGAATCTGAAACTACACTAGCACCTTTTCCTAAACAGGAGAAGTAAAGATGACTGCATAATTTCATTACCTTAATATTAAAATGCACTCACTATATGTAACTGTAGGTCAAACTGATCAGAGCTGCCCTGACACAGCTAAAGCAGACAAGTGACATACTGTATACAAAACACAGAGCTCAAGAATGAGCGTAAATTGAACTACCATGTCATGGTTGGAAAATCTGGAAGCTGTATTCCAAACCCATGTGAGGCTTCACAGGCTTTTTGCGCTGACAGCTTTCCCTGCAATTCCACCAAATGCTGAGGATTCAGATAAGACTTAGATTTATTAAGTTTATGTACTGTTCTGCAGTGGTGTGTGTGTGTTTGTGTGTGTGTGTGTGTGTGTGTGTGTGTGAAGGAGAGGCTAGCTCAGCCAGGCTGTGAAACGTCAGCCATTTACATACCCCTATATGGCAATTTTTTCTCTTACACTCTGTGTAAGCAAAATACAATTAAATAATAGCCAAGATCTGCAGCCCTAATGACACCTAAAATGATACGAGGAAGTGGTGCCCATGTGCATGAATGTCTTATTTCCAGCTAGCAAGAATTAAAATCAGTACCAGATAACTGTTACTCATGTACTGTCACAAGCACAGGTTAATTGATTTTACTTAGAGCAAAAAAAATGATTTAAAAATTAGGAAAATCTTGTTTCCTCAGGCCTCATGGAGAATTATGGATTTTACTGCAAGGGCACGTACAAAGCTCATTTGTTTACCTCTGTGTATGTGAGTGTTGAGAAAGTGGAAGTCAAGATGCACATCCCATTCTTCAAAGGAAAATCAGAGCCACTATGGTCCTCTATGGCAACCTCACTATGAATAATTCTAAACTTACTGGCAAAGCCTATTACCTGTGATAATGCTCTCTTTTTCCCTGTTCTTACATTGTTGTAAAATATCAGTGGTAAAACCAATTAGAAATCAGTCTAATTGTGAGTATGGTTT
Organism: Gallus gallus; assembly: GCF_016699485.2. Lineage (NCBI taxonomy): Eukaryota > Metazoa > Chordata > Aves > Galliformes > Phasianidae > Gallus > Gallus gallus. The sequence goes on from NC_052572.1 coordinate 32,872,335, forward strand.
TCACATGAATATAATTTTACCCCAAGGAATTTTTTTGCATCCCATACTTAAACATGACAAAAACATTATAGAAACATTACTTATCACAAGCATCTCTCCAGTGAGAAGCATAGGAGAGTTGTCTAATAGATTTCCTTCATCTTCATTTTACAGATGAGATTTAAATGACTAGATGAGAGAACAGAAAAAAAAAGCCAAATGCTTTCCCGGACACAAATAGATGTACTTTGAGGAAGTCAAAAATGTATTCCATTATGACCTCAACTTGACCAAGAAAAGAGCACTTCCAGGTAAAAGAAGAAAATTAAAAGATATTTGGTTCTAGAAAGGGCTACTCTCACTCACACTGGAATAAGACAGAGCTTGCATGACTGGACCTAAAATGCAGGTGATCTCCAACTGTTGCATCGCTCTGCACTGAAATTCAGTTCATCTTACACATTAACCTAATGCTTGCATGTTTCTTTAGCACTGTGCTATTAAATATGGCCCGTTGCTTTAGAATGCTGAGAGACCATGATTCACATTCCCCTCAAATGTATGTGGCACTGACTTGTTGCCTGACCTGACTTGCGTGCCCTGGGTTCCTTAGGACTGGCTAGGCCAACATGCAGCACGTGGGAGTGGTGCAACGTTCCAACACTAGACAGCAGTTTAACTGGGAAGCAAACGCTTTGCAATTCTTAAGGGGCCACAGTCTGTGAATGCATTCAGCCCTTCGTTGCTGAACCGGCTCAATTCTGTGTTCAGACAGCTCACTCGCAACATGACAGAGGAAGTAACACCTTGCACCAGCTCCCCAGAGACCCCTCCAGATGAACCAGGAGAGAAATTGACAGGCTACAAAAGCATTCTCGGGTGAAGGGAGACTGCCTGGTTATAAGGATGAGACATGCAGGTCAAACTGAAGTCTTTGGGGACCCAAAAACTCATCTTTCCTGCCCCACTCCCCCATTAAACAACTAATTCTGTCAAAGTAAAGTACTCAAGCCCTTCCATTTGTTTTACTTTTATATCATATACAGCTAAGCTTGATTTAAATTTAATTGCATGAGTGATTATAAATTATTTAATTTGGACACCCGCAAAAATTTCTCATGCTGAAGTCAGATCTGCGCGTCTCCTTACCCACAAGTAGCCCTCTGCTTACACATCACACTGATGCCCATGTGGACAAGTAACAGTTTCAGAACTGCATCAGAAATGCATCACTGTGACTCTGCTTCCACAGAACGTTCTTTTTTCTCTTAGTTTTGAAATTAACTATCATCTCCACTTGTTTTGTTTCCCTGCTGATTTTGGCAGACTCATTGGGAAACTGGTGGTTACACTTTTTATATGTAGGTACTCTGGATATCACCTTGCCTTGCGTCTGTTCTCAAGCTTCTGTCACACGTGATCCTTGCTTGTGGAATGGCCTCATCAAGAAGGAACTGGAGTACTTTATGCTTTATGAAGTTTTCTCAAGGTTTAGCTTTCTAGCTTTTCTTTTCTTTTCTTTTCTTTTCTTTTTTTTTTCTTTTCCAAGAGGTGATTGAAAACAGAAAGAAAAAGGCTGTGTTTTACTTATAATACTCTTATTCTGAGACCATCTATGACAATACCTCCTGGAAATTGCTCCTATCCAATAACATGCTCAAGGTACTCTTTTGCCAGAGGCATTCACTCATTATATAAATCAAACAAGCATACAAAAACAGGCAAAAAGTGACTGGTAATGCCCAGTGAATTCCTGTGCTCAGCTAAGATGATCTGGGTGCATTGCATGCAGATGTCAGGTATTTTAATAAAGAGCTTCATTGTGTAGGGCCCCACTACTCCTCCATCGCTCCCAGCACTCCCTCGAAAGGGGGGCTGTGGGGGGACAACCATTCCAGCTGGGCTTGGAACCTCGGCTGAGTCAGGAAAACCACAGCTCATAAGCAAAGAGGAAGCATAATGTTCTACAAGGACAAAACATTAGCAAAAATGTCACTCAGCCCCAGTTCCACATGTTGGCTGCCACGGCCTCTTCCTCCTAGCATGCCCGATTGATATAAATTCCATCTGCTCAGCAGCCAAGTGACAGAGAAGAAATACCGGCATCTGGTCTCTATTGCTGTCGGGTTTTTGTTCCATGTTAGACCTTAGCTAGAAACATATGAAGAGATGAAGGTGCTGGCAAGCGACTAAAAGGCTGCACTGGCACAAATGAGACTTTCTGATGCTTTTCACACTTCACTCTGGATTTTAACAGGGAAAAAGGCGGAGGAGACTTGATAAACTGAGTCTGGAGAGCCAACAGGCCTGGAGGTCATTTGGTGCTTCTAACTTTTTCTGAGTGTTTAAAACTGTAAAGCAAAACAATTTTTTTTTTTTTAACACGACAGAAGGTAACGAAGTCACACAAGAATGTTGCTCTTCAGCTAACTTTTTTTCCTCCTTCTCTTAACATCCACTGGTTTGGACCTGATCCACAGGCACTTTATATTCTCCTGAGAAGCAGCTGGAAAGTGCCAAACCACTAACTTTTTTTTTTTTAACCCCACCATGTCCAGCAGAAAGTAAGTTCTTTAATCCAAATAGAGAGTGGTGAAGCAAACCAGCGACGTGCATTACTGCCTGAGTGTTGCTGCCTGAGTGCTTTTTGAGAGCAACTGCTGAAGAGGTAGAGGGGAGTGTGAGTCAAGGTGTGTGTGCATGTGTACGCATGTAAAAAGATTTCCTTGAGAGAAACTATTCACACCAACAGAGGGGTAAGTAAATAGAAAGGTGTGACAGAAAGGAAAGCATAAAAGAAAACACATGCAAACTTGGGGACAGATAATTTTGTCCTTTCAGAAAACAGCTGGAACCATCAATTAGGAAAGCATTCTGTACCCAAACAGATCCATGAAACACAGTGGACAGCTACTCCACAGTAAGGTAAAAGCATTCTAAAAGTGAAAGTTGCGTCTAATTATCCCAAATCAATATAGAACTTGCTTTTATTAGAATTTAAAATAGAGCAGTCTTGAACTAACTCACAATGCCTCCAGTCTTTGCTGGTCTCTTGTGATCCTCCCTGCAATACAATGTCCTCTTGTTTGGGTGAGAGGACCACAAACTGACAGAGTGCAATGAAGCAAGTGAACAGCTATCAGAATGACATTATAACGCCAGAGAGAGAGAGGGAGAGTGTAAGAGAAGAGCTCTCAAGAACATATAAATATATAATAGAGCCCTGGAACACTTAATAATTAATTGTGATGAAGAAGCTTTTATTTCAACAAAAAGAAGAGCTTCCAACCAGCAGCCCCATGAGAACGGAGCAGTCCAGCACACTGATGCCCAAAGTGAAGATCTATGCCAGTTCTTTCCCAGGGTGGAATTCCCATATGGGGCCAGAATTGCCTCGACACAGTCTGCATTGCATCCTCAAATAAAGTCTGAAGTGGTGCATAGCTTTTACAGTTTTGCCTGCAGTGGGATTTCTCTCAGTCACTTTCACAAGACTTGCACCCAATCCTACGAAGTCAGCAAGCTGACTAATACCCAACTAATACCTAAGTAACTAATATCACACCATCCCAGAATTAGAGGTCAAATATTCTACTGCTGGATCAGTCCACTGTAGTGTTACTTTGGGCAAGACACTTTTGCTTTTTGTGCCTTGCAGGACAGTACTACCCACCCTGCAGCCTGCAGCCAGCAGTGTGCCCAGGTGGCCGAGAAGGCCAGTGGCATCCTGGCTTGTATCAGGAATGGCGTAGTGAGCAGGACCAGGGAAGTAGTCCTGCCCCTGTACTCGGCATTGGTGAGGCCTCACCTCAAGTACTGTGTTCAGTTTTGGGCACTTCAGCACAGAAAGGACATGGAGGTGCTGGAGCAGGTCCAAAGAAGGGCAACAAGGCTTGTGAAAGGCTTGGAGAATATGCACTATGAGGAGAGACTGAGGGAACTGGGGAAGTTCAGTCTGGGGAAGAGGAGGCTGAGGGGAGACCTTATTGCTCTCTTCCAGTATCTGAAAGGTGATGGCAGTGAGAGTGAGGTTGGTCTCTTCTCACTGGTGACAAGTGACAGGACAAGGGGAAATGGCCTCAAGTTGCATCAGGGTAAGTTTAGGTTGGATATCAGGAAACACTTCTTTACAGAAAGGGTTGTTAAGCACTGGAATAGGCTCCCCAGGGAGGTGGTTGAGCCACCATCCCTGGATGTGTTTAAAAACTGTTTAGATGAGGCGCTCAGGGACGTGATTTAGCAGAGGGTTGTTAGAGTTAGGGTAGTATGGTTAGGTCATGGTTGGACTTGATGATCTCAAAGGTCTTTTCCAACCTGAGAGATTGTATGATTCTATGATTCTTGTTAGGATTCAGTAGTGCACATTCATTTACAACATACCTGCATATGATCAATGAATTATAGCTTTGCAAAGTTTGGAGGGACTGTTCCATCTTTGTGCCTTTTAGTATAGGATTTCTGCCTCTTGGAGATACCTGTAACTAATCACCCAAACAAATCAGCACAGGTGTTTTCTCCCAGCAGTGCCCTCCTCACAATAAATTCCTGCAGAAAGCTCTTATTTTCCTTAATATCTGATCTGATTTTCAATGGTTTGGTAGAAGTAGCCTCAGAAAAAGCTTTAAATTAGTTATTAATTCAAGTTCAGTGTTCAAACTGAAAAGTACCATATCTACTGATGTATATAAAAGCAGTTGTTAGATGCAGCAACTTACTTTGCCACAATTTCTACTTAGGAAATAGGTAGAGCACAAACTGTCTTAACCTTGCAGCTACAGAGCTAACGTAGCAGCTATCCGTGTATCGTTTCACTTTTCAAAAGCACTGTCTTTGTTCATGAGACATGCCTTTTTATTGCCTTGAACCCAAGGTATTTCCTATTCACACAATGCACCACACTTACAGTAAGTTTTGACTGAGCAACAGCATAAGGTAGCCACGAATAACCCAATCAGGGCTCTGTAGGAAAGGAGAAACAGCACCCTCAAAGAGAAGGGACAACTAATCTGTTACCACAGTAATGGGGTTAATTTTTATAAGATGGCAACTAAAGTAAGTTACTTTTATCTTTCCCTCTCTTTTCTATGCCCAAATAGGTGCTTCATGTGGAGTCTCAATTGCCTTTTTGTTCTGCTTTCTGGATTATGTGCAGCACTGAGGCTACTAGCACAGTAAAAATAAATAGTAAGGCAAAATGTTCAGTATTAAATAAACGTGTGCACGTAATTGTTACATATGCTGGCCCAAACCAACTCCAGGGGTAAATCGCTGCAGCCAGGTAAGAGCTGACTTAAAACAAATTGCGACATCTCTCACTGTCTGAAGCAGACAGTGTTACAGTGCCCAAAGACAGGACTCAGCGCACAGCCAGAGATGACAAGGGACAGTTCAGGCGCCTAAGTGTAGAACCCATCCGCACAATTTCCCACAAGTCAGGAACATGAAACAACACAGCTGCTGGGATGAGTGAACAGCTGAAGGAGCTTGTGTGAGCTTCAATAGCAGGCCGGAGCAGCACTCCACTGTGAATGACAAGTGATGGGCCAAATCACTGGGGAGCTGCCGATGAGTTATTAATGGTGACAGGTACACTACCTGGGAGACAGGTTGAGAGGGGAAAAAGATTATTTATAAGCGAATAGTTAACAGCTGTACCCACTGCTAAGCATTACATGGATGCCACAAACTGTAGAGTTCAAATCTTGGGTTATTCAAGCACGAACAAATGCCTGTCACCAAACTGCAACGCATCGCTACAAATTAAGGTGGGAGAGATGAGACGAGGCTGGAACGATGCCTTGCTCAAGGAGGCAATGTCATCACAGAGTGCAGATAAGAGCTAGAGAAGGGCTGAGATAACCATGAGGTAAATTATGGTTCTTAATAATAATGATGAATTTGCAAGAACAGCTTTTTAATTTTTCCTGAGGGCTTTTGCAAGAGAACAGATGCTGAATGTGTCCTGTACTGACAAGAATAAATGGGGGGAAAATATAATAAGCAAAGGAAATGTTTTCGAAGAAGTTTTCTTTTGATATGAGAAATAATATATTTCTATTGTTGAGATAATTTTTTTCTATCTTTAGTCCCCTCCCATGTTTGAAAGCCACATTGTTAAGCTTATAATATAATATTCTTACAATATCTACAATAATATAGTTACCCAGTTTTTCCCAAAGGAATGAAGCACTTTACTTCTGAGTATATTAAAAGTAGCATGGGCAAAAATCATTCAAATTTATTTCTCCTGTACAATCCTGGTCTAAGAGAAGCAGGAAAAAAAAATAAGTGAATCAGGATTTCATGAATGTTTTTTTTTTTTTAGTGGTCCTTCAACATAGTAGAGCAGTTAAAATCAGTAAGACTAGATAGGTGTCGAGAAAATAATCAGATGCTCCATGTACTTCAATGCTTTGAAGCACAAGGTGGGAAACCCTGCACTAGATGTCTGATCTGAAAGAGATTTCTGACCTCCAACAAAATGTGTCTAACAGCTAATGCTTAAAAAAAATAATTATAAATAGGAAAAATACGAAAAATGATTACAAACAAAATGCTTAAGCTCCAAATACATCTTTTTGTGAAATACAGTCTGAAATGGATTTGAAAAATTGCAGCGGGGGAGGAAAAAAAACAACAAAAAAAGAGGGCTAGTCAGAAACAGCTGGGTTCCTCCAAGGTGGAGGGAAGGAACAGTTTATACCTATGGTTACTGCCACTTCTCATTTCTTTTGCCATAGGGGTGTTGTGCTCTTGCATGCTCTAGAGGAGATACGTGAGCCAGAAATGGTTTACACTTCAGAAAGCTTCAGAGTTGTTAAAATATAAAGATATAAACGGATTCAGTAGCATAGCTCTTTGCAGGATTTGGTCCAAAGCTTTCAGCCCAGGCATTCCAAAGTGAACATCTCTAAAAGGCAAAAATCTCTGTGCACAGTCGCACACAGACGTGCTGGGGAGGATGGTATTAGCCAAGCGTGCTTATAACCTGCTTTTCATGAAGTTAACTTTTTTTTTTTTTTGGCTGTTTCATTATGGTTCCCATGGACAACTGGTCCGTTTACTCAGCATTTGAGCTTCTCAAACTGTGAATCAATATTTAAAAATACAGTCAGAGCTGAGTAAGGCTGCCACATTTTATCTCAGTTGGCCATTAATGCATTTTTATTAAACGCAAAGCATTGTGGAATATTTTTTTTTTCATTCAGCTTAACTGCTTGGTGTAAAAAAATCAGGCAGTCATTTTTGAAGGTACAGTGAAAGAATCAGGATCTGAATACAGGTGGGATTTGGCCTTCTGAATTTTTTCTCTGTCTACGCTTATACCCCTGCAACTGTTGATTGAATGCCTTGTTACTGTTGTAAAATTTATTTTTGGTTTAAACAGGCACATGCAAGAGGAGCCAGGATGGAGTCAGATGAAAGATAATTCACCATGCTTAACTGTTAAAACCCATGGAGTTTATAGTGATCAAGGTGACCTTGCTTTTGATATCTCCAGCCCATCTAAACAGTGCCTCACTGCACAAGTGGCTATACTGCTTCCTAAGCAAGACACTACTAAAATAAATATCAGAGTCTGTCTCTAAATGACAACTTCCTTTCCTGTACTCATAGATGAAAACTGAAATGTCAATTTTTGTAAAATTTCTCCAAGGATAGGTCTGTGAATCTGGAAGTGCAGATCTGGACAGTCAAGTTTGCATAGAGACCTGAGTGCATGTTGCTGTATGTGCAAAAGGTAAAACTGAAATTTAATTTTACAAAATTGTGTAGGTGAAAAGAGTAACCTCAAAGATATACCTGTCAGCTACCTTCTAGCAAAAACAAACAAAAGAGGTACAAAACTATTATAAAATATATGGTGTAAACTATAAGTGCATTTGTTTTATAACAGTGAACGTTATTTACCATCTAACTACGTCAGAATGAATACTCCAAGGACTACACAAACCATTTATTCAATCCAATATGATATTCTTTAAAACTCCTCACACAGAGTCCATCTAATAAAGCAGACGTTCTTTGTTTTCCTCCCCCAGAAATGCAGTACCGTTTGATTTTTACGGATTCATTGTAACTTTCTTAGTGACACAAACGACATCCTGCAAACAACAACGAATTGCTAGGGTACTAGGAAGGAGGAGGTGATTTCTAAACACAACCAAATTTGATGAAAATGTAACATGTAAGAATTCTTCCCTCCCTTCTGTTAGATTCTTAGGTGTAACTCATGATCTCTACCTACTGTGTACTCAGCTCAGCACTCATGTTAAAGCCTGAGCTGCCTGTGCTGTAAGGTGGCCATGAGATGTACTAAACACTGAACAGGGAGAAGGTAGAGTCTACCCTCTGAAAACAATTAAAAATAAAGCAGAGATCTTTGGAAAGATCTTAAATTGGCACATATTTTGTCATGGAGTTCTCACAACCTTCTTTTCATTCCTTTTCAAGCCAAGGCTAATGCTTACTTACAGGAAAGGAACTGTTTCACAACCCAGCTGACTAATCTGTCACAGAGTCACTGAGGCCTTAATTCAGAAAAATATACAAGCATATTCCTAAACATGTGAGTAGATTCTTGCTGACTTTGAAGATATGAAATGTTTGAAGTTGGGCAGATGCTTAGGGACTTTGTTGAATCAGGACCGATAAGTGGTAAGCGCTGTTTTTCCCTCAGTGTAGGAACTAGCAGTGTCTGTCTCCACTAGCTGGACATGTACACAAAGCTTGTTGAGGCTTCACACTTTTGCAGCACCTTTCTTCCTGTCCCTTGAACAGAGCTGAAAATAGTTCCAGAGATCACTGTCACCAAAGTCCTGTCCCTTCAAATAGCTATTACAAAACCAACCAACCAACCAAACAACAACAACAACAACTAAATATGGTCTTTCCTATGCTGCAAAGGCTACTGAAGTTCCAGCACATTGATCTAGTATGAACTGAGGGTGAGAACTCAGCAGAAGTGAACTTGACTGCCTTGGTGGGGGACTTCCAGTCACATAGCACTGCAATATAAAGCAGCCCTGCAACGGGGGAAGTTCTACTGATGTGTATCTTGTATCTGGTGTAACTAATATCAGAAACTCATGCTATGTTAGTGAAGCTGTTTTTCTGGCCTGAAAGGTACATCTATGCTTTCATTCCAGATTTGCAGTTTGAAGCACTTCTGAAACACCTGAAACTGGTTTGACATTTAAATTCTCACACGTACTTCAAAGTCCATAAAACTTTCAACTGCATTGATATATTTATCGTGCTCCAAACAAATCTTTACACTGACATAACAAGCAGTTTCAGGCTAATGTACTATATTTCCATTGATCCTTTTGGTCCCATTGTTTACTACTCTCCAACAAACAAACAAACAAACAAACAAAAAACCCAACAACCCAGTAAACAGAAACTTAAAAGCAAATGTATGGTATTTTTAAATTTCTTTGATGAAAGTGTAAAGCTGAAGTTACTTATGTCACATTGTTTCCAGGCCCAAGAAAACTGATAAAATTGACCCGAAGACTGATTGGACTCTTCAAGTCGGCTGAATTATTTCAACTACCAGATTCAACACCCCCTGTCCCAGGCCTACAATTTGAATATTGGATAGATACCACATACAACAATACTGCACTAATACAGAGTAATAAAGTTAGCAAACTGAAACACATAAAAAGCTACGGGGCTGTTCAGTTCAAAACACACCAAGTACCAGGCTCTGAGAATATGTACACGCAGGCACTATGAAAAACTTACTTTTTCAAGAGGCACTTGAAGCGTATCATATAAAATCAAGTTGCTAGCTGTATTTGATCTGTGGAAGACAGGCTCCTCAAGCTTGCAAATGAAAGCTAAGAGTGACCAGTGCAGAGGATACATGTGTCATAACCAGCACCCTCTGCTGTCTTTGACCACCTCTCCTCTGCTGGTCAGGTACTGAACCAGCTGGTCTCCCAGGTACTGACCCAGCTGAACAGAGTAAGGTGCCCAGGCACTGTCCTCACTATCTCCAACTATTCTCGGAGTTGGAAGTAACCTCATGAGTAGGTTCATTTCCTTTATCTGATACGTCAACTTGAACACAGGTTAAAGACATCCAATATTCACACCGCACAGATAAGAATGTAATGATGTAAACTCTATTATCACACGTATGTCACAAGGCAAGCTATACTTATGCACTTAAAACACAGCTAGATGCTGAACACAGGACCAGAAGTCCTAAAATTTTACCTGTTCTACGTGTGATTTCCTGCAAAGCAGGATAACTGTTGGTTAGTGACACATTTCCACATCCTTTTTAGAAGAAGGAATGTAAGCCTTCAGAGTCCAATTCTGACCCTTCTACAGCCCATGCAAGATTCATCAAGGATTTAAAGCAACACCGGATATAAACAGACATATTTTTCCTCTGCTATAAAAGGCAAAATATGTAACAAATTCTTCCTCTAACATTTGCTAAAAAGACTATTTAAAATATTATTTACTGAAACTACTGTTCCAGTGGTGGTGATATTTCAGAATTTGACTAAAGAACAATACTAATTACACATTCTATTTCATTAGATGATCTCAAAGCACTTCATAAACATTAATTAACAACATTCAAGTATTAATTGGGATGATTAGAACATTTTGTAAAAGCCGTGGGGGAGGAGAGAAATCAAGCTGAAGCACAAAGGACTCGTGCAGCAGGTTAATATATTAGAGCCAGTCGGATAATGCATGTTTCCTGGTTTCAAGTTAAGTATTCAAAATGCTGGGACATGGCACAAAATGACATCCAAATCACAGATGATTTTTTCAGTACAGGAAAGTAAATTTCTTAATTAAAATATATGAGTTCATCTTCATTAGATTCAAAATATACATTGATAGTAAAAGGGGGTTATCTGTCTGTGCTCTAACTACCTAGAAGGCAACAGTAAGTGCTAATGACATTTACCCCTCCTAATAAGAGCCAATCACGCTTCACTGTTATTCCTTCTTATTGCTCAGGACAGGCACTAGCACCTCATGGAAAGATCAGTGCTGCAAGGAAAAAAGTCCCCTCGAGATCCCTTGGACTTGAAGAAAAGCAGTAAATCAACCAATGCTGGACAGATGACAAGTTTGATTCTCTGTGGTCCTTCCTGATTCCTAAGTGTCTGTGGGCCTAAATTTCATGAGTGCCTGAAGCCAGTGCTGACACACAGACAATAAAAACCACCCCTAAACTCAGATCTAGAGGTATCTGAAGTGGGAAAAGTCTTAAATCCATTAAAGTGCAGTGGTCTGGACTCTGTATTTTCTAATTGAGGTAATCTCCAGTGATGTGTAGCTGAATGGGTAATATCATGACCTTATCACCTCCACAGACATGATATGAATTCAACCCAAGGTCCTTGGTGGACAGGACAGTCTAAAAAAAGCAGAAGTTCTAATCTTTGAGCTCTATTTCTAAGAAGAATTATGTTAATTCCTTGGATTCCTGGCCCAACTTGTTCCCTTCCTCCCCCAGATTCCGAAAACACACACATTTGCTTTTGATCAACACTTTTACATCCTTTTGTTTTCTCTATTTTATAGTATTTCACTGTGTTTATTACAAGAAAATTGAGATAGAAAGTAATCCCAAAATTGTGTCCTTAATTTGATGGCCATATTTCTTTGCACAGTGCAGGATATGTTCTGATGAAAGATTCAATACGGCAATCGTCTGCATGAAAAGTGATTCTCCAGTCTAGGAGGAAAGTCTCTCACCCATAGTGAATCAGTGTGAAAAACTGAGACTTTAGTCATATACACACAAACACGTGCACATGTGTATACATGATTTATTAGTAACATAAACATAGATAGTGTTTATGATTGTGTATATATATGTATTTCACCGAAAACCTTCTGAGACCATAAACAGTTAATACAAATTCAAACACATTCTGAAGCAAGAAAGCTGGAAATAGTTTCCTTCTTGGCTTACCTGCCAAGACTCAAGTTCAGGGCTCTGTTTCTCCAGCAGTGCTTGATGGCATCACTCACACCTAAACCAGCCCAAGGAG